>NW_014577096.1:708687-722481 GCF_000485595.1 Priapulus caudatus | reverse complement strand
TAGGTCTAAAGTCTTTTAGAAACATGTAAAAACAAGGTTTCACCGGTTAGCGGGATGTCGGTGACCTTGACCTTAACCACAGATGACCTTGGTATGCCAAACTTCTATTAACTAGATCTTATCTACTTATCTTCATGTAGTATTTGACATTAGTATTTGTAATGTGTCAAATAATCGCAACAAATTACAAGCATATTGACATCTTACATGTTGTGCAATTTTCAGCCCAAAAAATGGCCGGTTTTTGAAATGTATCAAACTACGTTTCATACTGTAGCTCAGAAATAAATCAAGTTTACATTTTCAGGCATAAACTTAACTTTGACATCTTTTTTTACCATTTGAACCCAATTTGGTTGAGAGAATCCAATTGGTGTGGTAACTGTGGTTGTTTGTTGGGCACATGGTCCGATTTTAAGCAGGGGTCAAATTTCTTGATCTTTTGACCTCTGGTGACTGACATGAATAGCATATCAGCAAATAACATATATAGCAGTGTGTAGGGGGTAATATCTTGAACATTTTGAGTGGTCATTTGTAACAATTGGACAATTAGTAAAAAATATATTGAGTTTTCATTTCCCCTACCCCCAGATTTTGGGTCCGACGTCTGACGCGGGTATCCACATTTAAGAGGTCATTACTACCACTAAGCTGTGGGTGCTGGGTTGGGCTCACAGGTTTTTTTCATCTATGGATATAGGCCTATCAAGAAAACATGGTGAGAATTTGCCACCCTAGGTGGTACCAATATCTGGTCTGGCTCATGGACTAGTATATGTGCTTTTGCACTGCGAAAATTGATAATCATCATCATCATCATCATCATCATCATCACGTTAAAATGTACGATTTTTTAACTCGTCGAATAGATATAACGCCGCACCTACGCGTGCATATGAACGAGGCGCCCCTACAGCAGGTATACGCACTACAGAATTGCGGTGGCCATTACTTGCCACGAAGACGCTAAATTGTTCCGTTTACGGCTGTCATAGTCTAGAAAGTTCGTAAATTCCAGAGCTTCAATGGATTTTCAATTACTATCTCTTTGAAGTCTAATTACCCGGTCTAATTACCCGGCTGCGTCCTGATGATCCGAACTGTTTGACATAATATATAGGCTGGCTGAGTATACTCCGTATGTCACTGCGATATAACTGCGCTTTCTGGACTTGATCGGGGTAATTAGGGAGAAGGACCAAGCGTTATAAGCATTTTTACTCTACCTGATGGCATTGCTGTTTATTAATGAACATCGGTACTCGCTTCTTACTGCAAGAATAACAATTGCGTATACTGGTAGCAATAAAATAATGTGGTACTGGGTGCAATGTCTGAATGTAAATATTAAAGTGCTTTTGACAGCAATGTATGATGAGTTTATGGAATTATTTAGAAAAAAAAGCGTTAGTTGTCACAAGAAAAATGCGAATTGAAAATAGCCAGTATACGGGTTTTATGACCCATTTTACGGATGCGGTTACAGTTGGGCTAGAGCATCATTAAACTACACGGAAGGGCCGGACTAAGCGTGTGGGGGGCCCGGGGCACGCAATTGTGTGGGGGCCCTATAGTCTGTATTTTTTCTGCACTTTCATGCTTGCAAATTCAGAGAGTATTTCATCGTGTTTCAACAAATTTAAAATGTCACTTTCGATAGCGAGAATACTGAGGTTTACCAGTCTCTGTTGGCTCATCGTGGTTCTCATGTGATTTTGAATCAACTTGAGTTAAAAAAATGACCTTTCACCGCTACAATTCGAGACCATCAATGAAAGATAGATTCTCAGAGCAATTTCGGTATTAGGGAATTAGCAAAATTCAGCCAGAGAAACAGCATGGGAAACGCATCACTTCAACGTTACATGCTAAGAATTTTGTGGATCACAATTACGACAGTTTTGTAAATTTTAGGATACTCTAAATGTGGGGGGCCCCAAATGTGGGGGGCCCGGGGCACGTGCCCCTGTTGCCCCGCCCTTAATCCGCTAGTGCTACACGGTAGTAGTGCTTTACCGTAGCACTATTTTAATTTTCCACGCTCGTGCTGGAAGCGAAGCTATGTTGCTCTAGCATCTCGCTGTCCCGCAGCAAATTAAAATTGGCTACTGCAGCCATGGGCTATATATTGGTTAGAACAGTAACCAAATCACGCCATTACAAGTAGACCTAACAATACGCGCGTCATGCAGTGCCTGCAGAAGCCTAATTTTGAAGAGATGTCCTGTGCAGGGCAAAACCGTTTAAAGAAATCATCACAGATATGTGACATATCCCCCGATACAAAAATATCTTTATCACCCAGCATCACTCGTACGACCAACATTAGCTAATAATGAGCGAAATTGGCACCTGCATGGTTCAAAACCAGACACTAACGTCTTATCAACCGTCTCTATAGAATAACAACGTGACCGCTTTTTATTCTAAAAGCAAGCAGCGCGTTGTCGATCCATTAGGCATCCGCGCACGCGACAGTGAACCTGATCGCATTGCAGTCTACCAAACCAGGGTACTCCAAGGGCACTTATAGCCTGGCGGCCCGCCAGGCTATCGTCGAGCCCCGCGATCCTAAAATGCACCCGCTATGCTGGTGTATACACGAGAAGTTCAAACAATTAATTAATACATGATGATACCACACACAAGTACAAACAGTCACCCTATCCCTATCCCTATCCCATATTACCCCTTATACATATATCCCCTATACCAAAATTAATCTATGGTGTATAACCTTTTGCTTTCAATATTTTGCATCTGAACTGACAATCAATCCCAACCAACTGGTGTAAGCTAGCTGGCACAATAATGTTCATTTTCATACTTCAAATCCGAGTGTTTTCTAGTTCATCAAGAAATCTTAATCGTGAATTAAATCGTGAATTAATTTCCAACGGCATTATTACGGGGCAGGTAACCCCGTCTAACACGAGGTAGAGTAGACTGGTACACTTACCGACCACTCCTGCCATTGAAATGGTGACAAAAATTTTTTTTTTATTTATATGAGAGGTGAACTCGATTTGGAACCAGCAAACCAGCAAGTTCACCCCTACATTTTAGTATTTTTATTCCATTCATTATTTTTAATTTTCCGATGGTTTTGCCCATGCAAAACAAACATTTTTACCCCACATACATGGGCTATATATTACAATCGACGCATTTACTTCTTCATTTATTTGCGATAATCAGTAGCACTTATGTGATCAATTGATATTGCTAAATTTGGTGATGATTATCTATATTTATAATTTAGTTTGTATCCAAAATACAAACTAGTAACAATAGAAAATTAGTACGAATAGTAACAAATCCGCATTAATATATATATAATGTTCCCTGCATTTTAATAAACATTTTAATAAATTTTATTATAACGAACAATCTGTAACGAGGGTTTTACGTACACGTACGTACGCGTATTGTGCTGTATGTGGTACAACCACATTTAGACGTCTATAAGACGTCAGGTTTTTCCTTAATCGAGACGTCTTCTAGCTGACCAAGTATAGACGTCTAGAAGACGTCTAAATGTGGTCACGGACGTCTGGACCAAAATAAGACGTCGAAAAGACGTCCGGATGACGTCCTGTGCCCGCTGGGCAGTGCTTCAAATTTACACACAGAGTGTTACAGATTGCATCTCAGAGCTTCTACAATTCAAAAATTTTCAGGAAAGGCATGCCCCCGGACCCCCTAGCACTGAGTACCATCCCCATGCTATAATTTCAAAGCTTGGAGAACCCTGCAAACCTGCAAGCCGTGTGATTACAGCATGACTGTCTACGTGTTACAGATCGAACAGGAGATTCATCATCTGTCTCATCTGGCTGTCGGCGATCGGTGTCTCTGCCGTTCAGCTGTTCGTTGGCCGCGCTCAGGCATGGACCGTCAACGGAGAGATAAAGCGAGACTGCAACGAGCAGTGGCCAGATGGGCCCAGTGGGCGCAAGCGCTACACCCTCGTCATTCTGTTTCTCACCTACATCTTGCCGCTCGTCATTCTCTGCACCGTGTACATGCACATCGGCCTTGTACTGCGACAGAGAGCGCAACCTGGCGGTATTGCGGAAAGTCTTTCGGACAGCGAGAGCGGGCCAATCGATGCCAAGAAAAAGGTACATACTCGTGTGCTAATCTTTCTATACGGCCATTAAGTAATGATCACAGCCACACTCGCTACTATACGCATGATTAACGTCATCATTACGATTATTGTCAGCATCATCATTATCATTAACGACAACATGAATAGTCGTCATCGTCCTCGTCGTCGTCGTCGTTGTCGGCGTAGTAGTAGCAGTAGTAGTAGTAGTAGTAGTAGTAGTAGTGGTAAGTCAGTAGTAGTAGTAGTAGTCAGTATAGTAGCTAGTAGGTAGTAGTAGTAGTAGTAGTTAGTATTGTCAGTAGTAGTAGTAGTAGTAGTAGTTAGCTTAGTAGCTAGTAGTAGTGGAGTAGTAGTAGTAGTAGTCAGGTACATAACGTCTGTAGTTGATTATTTCTACGATGTTGGTAACCATCGTTTAGTTGCTGGCGAACCGCTACACCATACTAAAACGACAGGTTTTACATTTTAGGTATACTCGTCGGCACATTAAGTCTGCCGCACCAACAGGCATAGCAAGCATTCTTCTTTGTTAGTTTTTTTTTAGGTTTTTTTTACTTAGACGGGTAGATATTATTGTCAAAGAATATTGTTTTCATAATCCCTTTAAATCTAGAGTGTGGGCGTAAAGCTGTAAGCACGGCGCTTCAGCCCGTCGATGCGCTCATCTATTTCTAGTAGGGAAATATTAGACGCATTACGAAATTTTGCTAGGCCATTCATTTTGCCCATTTGACGTTAGTCTTAATTGGGCACCATGAATTGTGGGGTACTAAGACTGGTAGCGACGCACGACGCTATAAAAATTGATACGCGAAGATAGATGAAGCTTGTGCAAGCAGCAAGGGTCCGCGCAGAAAGAATATTCTGATTGGCTCGGTCGACGTCCCAATACATAGCTATATCTTCACTGCACTCGCAACAGATTATCTAGCGCATCATAATTAAAGGTATTATGCGTTGGCATGACACCTTGTCGAATTGACATCCCTACAATTGCGTTACTTTTTTTACATACATGGCATTGACGCGACTTGTGTGCTCACTCGATATCGTCTGATGTCCCAGCTGCTTATTTCATCGCCTCAACGTCGTTATTTTCGTCGCTCATTTATCGAACGAAGATGCATGTCTCAGTAGTAAACGCTTGTGCGGCTAGCGTACAAATTAGGTATGATGATGTCAAGTAATAAAACCTTGTCTGTCTCGTCTCATTTTTAGCAGCTGAAAAGATAATGACTTCAGGAATGCGTTTGTTGGGTGGTAATGTGGTCGAGAATAAATATTCGAGTAGCTCTTAGATCGAGTGTGGATCGGCCTAACTCTGGCTAAGATGGTACTATGCCATTTTAAACTGACCTCAATCTTTTGGATCTACACTGCGCACATCGCCATCACATTCCCTGCTTAGTACCGCGCCGCTAATCCTTTCCTTCGCGTCTTCTCTCTTCTACCTGTTCTGTTTCTTTTTTTTCTTCCTCCTCTCTATATCTTAGCAATGAACCCAGCTATTCTATTGCCCACCATAACACGCCATCGACACCTTCGGCTCAATCTACACGATGACGCCCACCGCTCACCGACTTACTCGTGTACCACGACCACGCCATCCGACTAACACTTGTATAAAACGGACACGCCAGACCACGACTTAAACCTTGTACCACGACACCGTCACGCCCACGACGAACTTGTATAACAGACCAGCCTGCCCACGACTAACACTCTGATACCACCGACCAGTCCAACGCCCACGACTAAACTCTGCGACCACGACCAACGTCCACCCGACTAAATCTGATACACGTCCACGCCCACGACTAAACCTTGTACCACGACCACGCCCACGACTAAACCTTGTACCACGACCACGCCCACGACTAAACCTTGTACCACGACCACGCCCACGACTACAACCTGTACCACGCCCACGCCCACGACTAAACCTGTTACCGACCACGCTACGCCCATTGACTACACACCTCTGTCACGACACGCCCACGCCAGAGATCTAAACCTGTATTAAACGCGACCCGCCACAGGCCCACGACTAAACCTCGTACACGGACCACGTCCACGCCCACAACTAAAACCTCTGTTACCACGACACGTCCACGCCCCGACTAAACTTGTTATACACGACACGCCTACGCCACGACTAAACCTTTGTACACGACCACTGCCCACGACTAAACCGTTGTACCCGACCACGTCACGCACGGACTAACTTGATACACGACCACGTCCCGCCACGACTAAACTTGTACACGCCACGCCCACAACTAAACGCATTACACACGACCACGCTGCGCCCACGACTAACCTTGTACCACGACCACGCCCACGACTAAACTTTGTACCACGATCACGCCCGCCCCATGGCTAAACCTTGTACCACGATCACGCCCGCCCCACGACTAAACTTGGTAGAAACGAGCCGCCACGCCCAGACGACTAAAACCTTGTACACGACCACGTCCACGCCCACAACTCAAACATGGTACCACGACCACGCCCACGGACTCACCGTTGGACACGACCCACGCCCACGACGTAAACCTTGCTACCCGACCACGCCAACGCTCACGACTAACCTTGTACACGACACGCCCCGCCATCCGACTAACCTGTGTATAAACAACGATCACGCCCACGGCCCGACTAACCTTGTACACGACAGCCACGACTAACTTGTAACACGACCACGGCCCACGACTAATCTGTTACCCGACACGCCCACGCCACAACTAAAACTTGGGTACCACGAACCACGCCTCACGCCCCGACTTAACTTGTACCACGACCACGGCCACGCCAATGGACTAAACTTGTATAAACGACACGCCCACGCCGACGACTAAAACTCTGTACACGACCCACGACCCTAACCTCATGTACCCGACACGCCTCACGCTCCCGATCTAACCTCTGTACCCCACGAACCACGCCTACGCTCACGTAATAAACCTGGTACACGAACACGGCTACGCCACGACTAAACCTCTGTACCCGACCACGCCTACGCTCCACGACTAAATCTTGTACCACACGACCACGCCCACGGCCACTGACTAAACTTGTACCCATTGACCACGCTACGACTCACGCAAACGGCCCCACGACTAACCTGATGTACCACGACCCACGCCACGCCCACGACCACTGCCCACACGCCCATGGCCACGACCACCCGCCCACGACACCGCCCTTCACGTCCACGCCCAGCCACACGCTCACGACCAGCTACGTCCACGCCCGCCAACGCTCACGACCCCTACCCGCTCGACGCCCACGGTACCACCCCACGCCCAGACTAACGTCTGTACCACGACCACCCCGCATGACTGCATCTTGTACACGAACCACTGTCACGACCCCACGACTAACCCTGCTCCAACGATTCAGCCCGCCCCGACCTAAACCCTCTGTACACACGACCACGTCCACCGGACTAACCTTTGTACCACGAACCCACGCCACGAACCAACATTGTTACCACCGCACCACCCAAAAGCTAACTCTAGTCACCAAAGACCACCGCCCGCACGACTAAACCTGCGGATACCACGACCACGTTCAACTGCCCACGACTAAACCTTGTACCCGTCCACCGCCCCAACGACTAAACTCTTACCACGACCACGCACAGCTAAACCTTGTACACGACCACGCCCACACGCTAACTTGTACACGTCACGCCACGACTAAACCTTTGTACCAGACCACGCCCACGATTAAACTTGCTACACGACCACTGCACGACTCAAACCCCTGTACCACGACCAACGACCACGGACTAAACCCTTGTACACGACACCGCCACGACTAAAACTCAGCTTACCACGCCCACGCCCACGACGCTCAAACCTTGTACCACGACACGCTCGCACGATAAAACTCTGCTACCACGAACTCACGCCCACGCCACGACATAAACCTCCTGTACACGACCACACCACGCGCAAACTGCTGTACCCGACCACGCTCCACGCCCCACGACTAAACCTTGATACCACGACCCACGCCACGACTAAACTCGCTGTACAACGACCGCCCACGCCCACAACTAAAATTGGTACCACGACCACGCCTACGCCCACGACTAAACCTTGTATCACGACCACGCCCACGCCCACGCCCACGCCCACGCCCCCGTCCACGCCCACGACCACTACCATACCTACGCTCACGCCTATGCCCATGACTACGCCCACGATCACGACCATTATCACAACCACTACCAATACCACGCCGACTAACCCTACTGCCACTAATCATATATAAAACATATTTTAAATGTAGCAGGTTTAATAGTAGGATGATATAGTATTTCGCGCAATTAAGGAGTATTTGTAGGTGCTAGCACTATGCTTTTCTGTTAGTGTGGTGCATTCGTCATAGTACTATGCATGCATAATAGTAATATTACGAAATTTGAAAGCGAAACTCGTCTACGCACTTTTTTCTAAATGCACATTTACGTGAGTCCCGAAAATATGCGCATAGAAATTAATCGCCCATCCATACATGAAACGTCGTAAGCGATGCAATAAAGGGAAACGTGTCCGAGATATGCAAACGAATATACCTCAGTCCTAACATAAACGGCACCTGGAGCCCTCGTAGCGTATTCGTATCACGCGATGTTATGAGCTCGCGTTAACGCCCCCTGGAGTGCAGACTGTGAAGTTCAATATTTTCTCTAATGAAATTCCATCTACCCACCAACGGAAATCAATCTGACCTCTATTGGAATTCAATCTGAGCGTCGTTAGCTGGAGCGGCTATTGTCATTTAACGACCCCTCCGCTCACGACGAACGAAAAAAATATATAATCAAAAACTCGGGAGATCCCCTCGAGAGATCCTATTATGCTCTCATTTCCCCTATATATCAGCCTAATTTGATTCGTAACAGCAGTGCCACACATACTCGCGAAGCGGGTTTCATCATTGCCTCATACTCGACAACAAACACCTCCTCGAATCACTAGGATTGTGATGTATTTTTCGTAGCATTCACATCGACAACTAGGGCAACCACATCTACACACATCAACGCAACAGGAACTTGGCACGTTTCAATAATAAAAAGTTGCTAAATATAAACACAAATTGCATTTACTACCGATCGCAGATTTAATGTTATTTCTTTATGTTAATTTTCTCTCTATCGTCTAATAATTCCACGCAAATGCCGGTCAAATGTTCCTCGGCAACACATTCATATATTCATTTCATTATTGATACGGCCTAAGTGCCTGTGACCTTCGTCAATGGCATTTTTTATTCGACATTTCTTTGCCGATATTAAATGTTTAATTTGTGCGATGGCGACATCGTTGGTAATAAGACTACTCATATGGAATCGAAGCTAAATACCTGTACGACCGAGAAGGTTATTGCGTGCTGTTCAACCAATAACGTATCCGCTGCATCCGTGCGCCAGTGCAATGAAGTAATATGATGTTGTTATTCCAAAATGTTGGCAGGAAGAGATGATTGGAACTTGCCTAATGAGCTTCACCCGACGACGGCTAATAAGCTGTATGGTATATAGGTTAAATTAGCGTACTCGCCCCAACAGTAATGAAACGTTGATTTTGCTTCTTCTGTAGCCGAGTGGGGGGGGGGGCAACATGAGTGAATAATAATCGATTTTTTTATATTATTAGGTTTTATTCACTTCTGATTATTTCACTCCAGATTATTATTATTTAGTCCTAATAAAACCTATCACTCTAGTGAATAGGTTTGGTAGCGCGGTGTAATGTGCGACTGCAGGACAAAGAGGCATTTTCAACGAATAACTATAAGCAAGATCTAGCGAGGAAAACCAGTATGGCGATATAATATATGCATAGCCGCAGTAATGGTTGCGTATAACACGCCTGCTGCAAACCAGTGAGGTTTCCGGAGGGCGTCCGTATTTCCCATGCCAGCAATCGCGCAAGTATCATATTAGATATATGAATGTAATCTAATAGAGTAGGGGTACTCTAGGCCACACTCTAACTCTAGCATCCTACTTGTTTGGGTCACATTATTGTATATAGTATCATATAATACGGCATAAATTGCGATACGCAATTATTTGAAGAGACGAGGCCCGTTAATATTTGAATAAAAGGCGACATCAGACAAGGGTATTATATCACTAATAAACCACCTATTTTCTCGTATTTCCTATATAAGTTTAATAATGACATACTAGTTTGATGACTAGCCAATGATAATCTCGGATATTATGTTGGAACATCATACATGTTTGGAAAGCTGATTAGCGAGGCTATCGTATTGGCATATGTATTCGCCATAGGATTCATATTTATCTACTTATGGCATACTAGCAACTAATTAGTTACTGAGCGTATTACGCGTACTCGGACGGCGTCTATTTTTATTATAAGATGTGTATATTAGGTGTGCGTTTGTTAGTGCCCGGGTTCGTGTCTTTGTGTGCGTGCGTGAATGTGTGTGTGTGTGTGTGTGTTTGTTTGTTTGTTTGTGTGCGCGCGTGCGTGTGCGTGCTTGTGTGTGTGTGTGTGTGTGTGTGTGTGTGTGTGTGTTGTTGTTGTGTGTCGCGCGCGCGTGCGTGTGCGTCTTGGTGTGTGTGTGGTGTGGTGTGGCATGGTGTGTGTGCGTGTTTTTGTTTGTGTGTGTGCGCTGGTCGTAGCGTGTGCGTGCTTGTGTGTGTGTGTGTGTGTGTGTGTGTGCGAGCGCGCGCATGTGCACGCGCTCACGTGCGCGTGATGCGTCACGTGCTCTGACGTGGGATGCACGCGCGCGCGTGTGTGTGTGGGGGGGGGGCGTGCGCGCACGTGACTGCGTGTGTCAATGTAGCCACAGTTTCTCTGTCCATCGCTAAATTCGAAGCATAAATCATACTGGTTTCATCTTTCAGCGTAATTAATGATGGCAGACACACATACGCGCCTCCACAGAATGACATTAGCACTGACATCAATAACCGCGCAGGCAGGCGACTAAATTCAGAGCTACAGTTGCGATCATGGGAATTACCATCTGCTGTATAGTGCAGGCCTGTATTGAAATTACGGGCCAATTGTCTATTTGTTCCGTAGCCCTCAGGTTCTCGACAATCCTCTGACGTCACGGGCGCTGCATTATGAACATGACTGCAGTATCTTAACAGTTGACACAGACGTACGTGCGCGCGCACACGCACACATCGTCGCAACATTTCATGTTTGGTAAGATGGAAACGTGATGGAGCGATCCAACTTGGCACCCACTTGCTGCAGCTCATTACGACTACGGCAGTGAAATAATTATACACCGACAATAAGGCTTGATTGTAATATTCTGCGTCGATAAGCCACAGCCTATAGAAATTTATAATGAGGAGTAGGCATATACATATGCCTACTGCGTTTGAGTGATAACGAAGCAATTAGTTTTGGAATTTCCACGAAATCTGGATAGATGGCATTACGCTGAGGAGATGATTTTGTTTCATTACTATTTACATAAATTTTATGGCTATCTATGTTTATTACGCTTATCGTTTTATTTCTTGAAACGCAATCTAGACGCATATGCTTCCTGCCCCCCCCCAAACCAACCACCCACCCACCGCGCACGCACGTGCACCGCGCACGGCAGGACATGCATAAGGAATTAAGTGAAGATTGTGGCATGTTCATGCAATTAGCGAGTCTTACTCGAAGATAATATTGTATAAAGCACGAATGCAATCAATTTTGCACGCTTTCCTGCATGGTGACATGTGCGGAATGAATGATCTTACTCATATCTGTAGTATATTCTTGTTCTTATCAATCATATATTTATACGTAGTAGTATGTTAGTATAATTAGTTATATTAGATGGCATATAAATGACTTTACGTCGGCTAGTATGGAGAACCTATCGTTGTTTTTATTATATGCTACCACTTATTAAAATGGGCAAATAACAATATAATGGTCACCATCTTCACCAATGTCAGTCAAGACTATGTCAGTTGCTATTTTATCCGAGTTGGCATGTAGGATCTGCGATCGTATGACTGTTGTGTCGCAGATGATATAGTGTGATATAGGTTTATGCAATAAGTGCCGTAAGCTGAGACGCTGCATGTTCCACTTATATACTCATGTATCGGAAATTTAGGGGGTTGTACGTTTTTAGTAATGATATGGTGTATATATTGTAGTAGTAGTAGTAGTAGTAGTAGTAGTAGTAGTAGTAGTAGTAGTAGTAGTAGTAGTAGTAGTAGTAGTAGTAGTAGTAGGTACATAACGTTGTAGTTATTATTTCTACGATGTTGGTAAATCGTTTAGTTGTGGCGAACACGCTACACCATATACAAACGACAGGTTTTACATTTAGGTATACTCGTCGGCACATAAGTTGCCGCAATCAGGCATAGCAATCTTCTTTGTTAAGTTTTTAGGTTTTTTTTTACTTGACGGCTAGATATATTGTCAATAATATTGTTTTCATAATCCATTTAAAATTCGAGTGTGTGCGTAAACTTAAGCACGGCCTTCAGCCACGTCGATGCGCTCATCTATTTCTCTAGGGAAATATTAGACGCATTACGAATTTTGTAGGCAATTCAATATTGCCATTTAAACTTTATTGCTTAATTGGGCAAATGAATTAGTGGGGTACTAAGACTGTTAGCGACGCAGAAACCAGTATAAAAATTTGATACGAAGATAGCATAGATGTGCAGCATGCAGGGTACGTGCAGAAAGCATATTCTGATGGCTCGGTCGAGTCCGAATACATAGCTATTGTTCACTCACTCGCAACAGATCATCTAGGCATCATAATTAAAGTGTATTTATGGTTGGCATGAGCCTTGTCGAATTGAATCCTACATTGCGTATTTTTTTACATAAAATGCATCTGACGCGTTCGTTGGCTCACTCGTATCGTATGTCCAGTGTTATTTCATCAGCTCCAACGTCGTTTGATTTTCGTCGCTCATTTATCGCAACGAAGATGCATGTCTAGTAGTAAACGCTTGTGCGCTAGCGGTAAAACATAGGTATGATGATGTCAAGTAATAAAACCTATGTCTGTTTTCATCTCATCTTTTAGCAGCTGAAAAGAAATGACTATCAGAATGCGTTTGTTTGATGCGTAATGTGGTGAGAATAAATATTTAACGAGTACCTATTAACTCGATGTTGATGGCTAAACTCTTGGCTAAGATGTATATGCCATTTTAAACTGACTCAATTTTTATTACACTGCGCACATCCATCTACATTTACCCTCTAGTACCCGCGACGTAATCTTTCCTTCGCCGTCTTCTCTTTTCTACTGTCTCTGTTTCTTTCTCTTTTTTCCTCCCTCTCTATATTTAGCAATGAACACAGCTATTCTATTGCCCCACCATTAACACCGCCATCGCCACACCTTCGGCTACAATTACAACGATCACGCCCACGCTCACGACTTAACCTTGTACCACGACTACGCCCATCCACGACTAAACCTTGTATAAACGACCACGCCCACGCCCACGACTAAACCTTGTACCACGACCACGTCCACGCCCACGACTAAACCTTGTATAAACGACCACGCCCACGCCCACGACTAAACCTTGTACCACGACCACGTCCACGCCCACGACTAAACCTTGTACCACGACCACGCCCACGCCCACGACTAAACCTTGTACCACGACCACGCCCACG
>NW_014577096.1:691064-704047 GCF_000485595.1 Priapulus caudatus | reverse complement strand
GACCTTGTACCGACTGACTGCACGCCCGAACGACTAAAGCGGTTGGTACGCAACGACAGCACGGCCCACGAACTAAACCTTGTACCAACGACCACCGCCAGCGACTAAGAGCCTTGTAGCCAGCGACCACCGCCACGACTAACCTTGTACCCGGACCACGGCTACGCCCATGAACATTAAACCTTGTACCACGACACGCCCCCCCAGAGACTAAACCTTGTATACAACGACACGCCCACGCCACGACTAAAACCTTGCTAGCGCGGACGACCACGTCCACGCCCACAACTAAACCTGTACCACGAACCACCGTCCACGCCCACGACTAAACCTTGTATGAAACGAACCACCCTACCTCCACGACTAAACCTTGTACCACGACCACGCCCACGACTAAACCTTGTACCACGACCACGCCCACGACTAAACCTTGTATCCACGACCCCGTCCACGCCCACGAACTAAACCTTGTACGCACGACCAACGCCCCCAACTAAACTCTGTTAACTCGACCACGCCTACGCCCACGCCTAAAGCCTCCTGTATCACCTAACACCACGCCCACGACTAAACTTTTGTACCACGATCCACTCCGCCCATGGCTAACCTTGTAACGATACGCCCCGCCCCAACGACTAAACCTTGTATAAACGACCAGCCCACGCCCACGACGTAAACCTGTACCACGACCACGGTCCACTCGCCACAACTAAACCTTGTACCACGACCGACGCCAACGACTAAACGTTGTAAACTACGACCACCCCACGACTAACCAAACGCTTGTACCGACGACCACGCCCACGCTCACGACTAAACCTTGTACACGCACCACGCCCACGCCCATGACTAAACCTCTGTCATAACGACACGACCACGCCCACGACTAAACCTTGTACCACGACCACGCCCCACGACTAAACCTTGTACCACGACCACGCCCACGACTAACCTTGTACCCACCGACCACGCCACGCCCACGAACATAAAAGTGGTACCACACCACGCTACGCCCACGACTAAACTTGTACACGACACGCCCACGCCCCTGACTAACCTTGTATACCCACCCCACTCCGACGACTAAACCCTTGTACCACGACCACGACTAAACTTGTACCACGACCACGCCTACGCTCACGACTAAACCTTGTACCACGACCACGCCTACGCTCACGACTAAACCTTGTACCACGACCACGCCTCACGCTCACGATCTAGAACCCCAGTTGTGAGCCGAACGCGCGAGACGCCTAAGCGCTCACGACTAAATCTTGTAAACACGACACGCCACGCCATTGACTAAACTTGTACCATACCAAACCCGCCTACCGCTCGAGCCCAACGCCCACGACTAACCTTGTCCAGACGACCACGCCCACCCCACACCACGCCCAACGCGCCATGCCCACGACCACGCCCCACGACCACGCCTACGTCCACGCCCACGACCACGCTCCGACGCAGCTACGTCCACGCCCACGCCCACGCTCACGACCACTACCACGTCGACGCCCACGACCACCCCCACGCCCAAGACTAACGTTGTACCACGACCACGCCCATGACTGCATCTTGTACCACGACCACGTCCACGACCACGACTAAACCTTGTACCACGATCACGCCCGCCCCACGACTAAACCTTGTACCACGACCACGTCCACGACTAAACCTTGTACCACGACCACGCCCACGACCAAACCTTGTACCACGACCACGCCCACAACTAAACCTTTACCAAGACACGTCCCACGCCCACGACTAACCTTGTAAGCACGACCACGTCAACGCGCCACGCACTAAATACCTTGTACCACCGTCCCGCCCACGACTAAACCTGTACACACACGCCCACGACTAAACCTTGTACCCGACGTACCACGCCCACGACTAAACCTTGGTATCCACGTCACGCCCAGCACTGCAAACCGTTGTACCACGACCACGCCCAACGACTAAACCTTGCTACCACGACCTAGCCACACTCAAGACGCTTGGGTTTACGCACCGACCACGCCCACGACTAAACCTTGTAAACCACGAAACACGCCCACGCTAAAACTTGTAGCCACCCGCACTCCCTACGACTAAACCTTGTACCACGACCACGCCCACGACTAAACTTGTACCACGACCACGCCCACGCCCACGACTAAACCCTTGTACCACGCCACACCCACGACTAATCCTTGTAGCCACACCAACGTCCACGCCCACGACTAAACTTGTACACGACCACGCCCACGACTAAACTTGTACACGACCACAGCCCACGCCCACGACTAAACCTTGTAACACGACCACGTCCACGGCCCACGATAAACCTTGTATCACGAACCAACGCCCACGCTCCCTACGCCCACGCCCACGCCCCGTCCACGGCCCTACGACACTACCATACCCCACGGTTAAACCGCTCACCAGCCTAAATCCAGCAACTCGCCGACTTACGCGCCCACGATCACGAACACTAATCACCCCAACCGCACTACCAATACCAGCGCCGACCTAACCCTCCTGCACCTAATCATATATAACACATATTTAATGTAGCAGGTCTAATAGTAGGATGAATAGTAGTGCGCGAGTGAGGGAGTATTGTAGGCATGCGAGCGACTAGTGCCTTTTCTGTTAGTGTGGTGGTCATTCGGTCATAGGTACTATCATGCATAATAGTCGAATATCTACGCAATTTAAAGCCGAAACTCGTCTAACGCACTTTTCTAAATGCACGTTTATTAGTGTTAATTAAATTTAGGGTTAGGGTTAGGGTTAGGGTTAGGGTTAGGGTTATTATTGCAAAATAATTGCAATTCTTCGCTATGTTACAAATGGGCGTTTGTTCTCTTGTCAAAGGCAAAGCAAATCGAAGCAGCCAATCAGAAGGCGCTAAATTCTTCGCTATGTTATGTCGACTGAGAAAAAAATACTCGCCGCCCGCCCTGTGTACAAACAACATGAATAAGAGAGCTCTTCTATTATATATATGTATTTATATGTCAATATTGACGCGCGCGTGCGTGCGTGCGTGCGTGCGTGCGTGTGTGCGTGTGTGTGTGTGTGTGTGTGTGTGTGTGTGTGTGTGTGTGTTTGTGTATGTGTGTGTTATAGGATATATTATGGTCGCTTCAATTAATTTGGCATATCTTATCGTCAGTTATAACACTGGGATTGTAGTTGCATTGCGTGATATCAGAATATATATATAGGCCTAATTAGGATAGAAGTGATGGTGTGCGATTTACAATGTGGTATACATTGTGGCAATTTAATATGGTATATGCAAGCTTTATCGATCATGCGATATGACATCAAGGTGAACGTTATATCGTGTGACGTAACAATGTAGAGAGGTTGGTTCGTGTTACAATACGCGGGTGAAGATAGTCTCATGCCATGTTCCGTGGCGAGTGAAAGATAATAACCTCGCCTGTCATTACCTGAGACGTTTACGTCCCCGAGGTAATCAGAAATTGTTCACGTAGTCCCTTATAGAAGAGTATCCAGATACTCTGCATTTCACGAGCGCGCGTATAAACGTAGATTTTTCCCGATTTACGTTGAGATGCTAATAGGTTGCCACTATACAGTCCATCGCTCCGAGACAGGCGCCGAATCAGACAGACTACAAAAGCAGAACTATTAATAATGTTACGGCGGTGTGTATGTATGCTCCTGCTTCGCACCTCGACTGTGGTTTTTCGGAATGTAGTCGTGTCCCTGAGAAAACATCTCATTGCTGGGGCCGATTCTTGATGGGGCCATCGATGGGGCCATCAATGGTTGAAGCCGCCGCATATAGCTGAGACTACTGCGCTCACAGGCCCTTGGACCGTCTCAATAAAAAAAAATTAATGGTAAATAAACACGAAATGTACCAAAGTCTTAATGTTTCTCTACTCTATTTCGCCTATAATCACCTGTAAATGCTAGTCAAATGCTCATCTGCAACACGCAAGTACACCGCACGCCCGCGCTGTGCACAAACAACATGAATAAGAGAGTTATTCATGTTGTTTATGTTATTCATGTTTATTATTGTTATTATTGTTTATGTTATTCATGTTGTTTATTCTCTCTTATTCATGTTGTTTGTGCACAGCGCGGGCGTGCGGTGTACTTGCGTGTTGCAGATGAGCATTTGACTGGCATATACATGTGATTATAGGCGAAATAGAGTAGAGAAACATTAAGACTTTGGTACATTTCGTGTTTATTTACCATTAATTATTTTTATTGAGACGGTCCAAGTGCCTGTAACTGCGCTAGCTGGCCTCATTCAACTGCGCAGATGAAAGTTTTTCCCGTCTGCCGCAGTCGTCTAATGTGATGCGTGCTGATCTTCACTCGCCATTACGCGTCTAGAACGTGCACAGCGAGGCATGTTGACATTTAGATTATCTGCGAGAAACAGACAGGCAAACAGACAGATAGACAGACAGACGGACAGACAGACAGATAGATAAACAGACAGACAGACAGACAGATAGACAGACAGACAGAATGACTGACTGAGTGATTGACTGACTGACAGACGGACAAACAAATAGACAGACATACAGACATACAGACAGACAGACAGACAGACAGACAGACAGACAGACAGACAGACAGACAGAATGACTGACTGACTGACTGACTGATTGACTCACTGACAGACAGACAGACAGACAGACAGACAGACAGACAGACAGACAGACAGACGTAGCCGATGGTGCTATGGAAAGTCAGGCAGGGAGCGAGATTAAAATGTAGATGTAGTGATGCACAGAGAACGGGCGAGAGTACGCAAGAATGAGGGAGAGAGAGCGCGCAAGTCAGTGTATTTAAGCGAGTGAACCGACGGACGACGAAAATAGAATTGAGGTAATTTCATAGATGGAATGAAAAAAGAGCGGAAAGTTATTATAAGAGGGCTGGATAAGAAAGAGACATGTGATGAGAGGCAAGAGAAAGAGAGCGCACGCGCGCGCCGGAGAGATACGGCGGCAGCATTGTGGAACATAATGGTAACCATGCAAATCACGTAACGAGGAATCGTTGGGTTGGGAACGAGAAGCAGGTTAATAAACAACCCCGATAGAAAAATCTGTATAATATACAAATATGCATTGTATGGGTGTGTGTGTTTGTGTGTTTGTGTGTTTGTGTGTTTGTGTATGTGTGTGTGTGTGCGTGTGCGTGCGCGCGCTTGTGTATGTGTGTGTGTGTGTGTGTGTGTGTGTGTGTGTGTGTGTGTGTGTGAGTGAGTGAGTTTGTGTGTGTGTGTGTGTGTGCGTGCGGTGTGTGTGTGTGTGTGTGTGTGCGTGTGCGTCCGCGCGCGTTTGAGTGTGTGGTGTGTGTGTGTGGCGTGTGTGCGTGCGTGTGTGTGGCGTGTGGCGTGGTGTGGCGTGTGTCGTGTGGTGTGTAGTGTGCGTGTGTGTGCGTGCGTGTGGTGTGTGTGTGTCGTGCGTGCGTGCGTGCGTGTGTGTGTGCGTGCGTGGCGTGCGTGCGTCGTGTGTGTGTGTGTGCGTTGGCGTGCTGCGTGTGTGCGCTGCGTGCGTTGCGTGCGTGCGTGCGTGCATGCGTGCGTGCGTGCGTGCGTGCGTGCGCGTGCGTGCGCGTGTGTGCGTGTGCGTGTGCGTGTGCGTGCGCGTGCGCGTGCACGTGTGCGTGTGCGCGCGTGTGTGTGTGTGTGTGTGTGTGTGTGTGTGTGTGTGTGTGTGTGTGTGTTCTAATAAAGCCAACAAGGAAGACGTAAAGATTTTTGCTGCCTAAGCAGTTTTACCTGTCATGATAAAATCGGTCGGCTTTCATCTACGCATCTATGTAATTTATATTAGCAGACATGATGCACAGCATTTAGTGTACTACTCACATTTGGTAATCAAGTACGTATTCCTTGAAAGCATGAATCCGAGAAGACGCCTCTTTATTATCGCACCGACGTTAGCATTCCAATTGTAGGTATTCGCGAGGTAACACATATGTTCGGTTTGGAATTTACTGCCTAACTCTGTGTACAAAAGTCGGCAGGCAACACTTGTGAAGTTGTAGTAATTTAAGAATTTCAGCTCAGTGCTTGTTCGTATTATTTTGTGTAGTTCCAACATATAGTTAGACGTGTGTTGAAATGTACACGCGCGCGCACGCGCGCGCGCGCGTGTATGTGTGTGTATATGCTCCCTAGATTTTTGCAAGACGCTATATCATGATTTTAGCTTGAAACCTACATAGATGATATACGTATTCTTTCGTATTCAAACCCGAAAAGCGAATAATCGTATACATGACATAACATGATTTGACCTATGACCTATCTCGAATAGGGATATAACTGATTCAGAACTTAATAAGGAATTTCAAGCTCCATGAAGAAAAATAATAAGCGCGTACGTGTATGGGTGCGCGTGTGCATGATACGTGAGTGCAGGCGTGCGCGCGTGCAGTGCGTGCGTGCAATGTGTGCAATGTGTGCGCTCAGGAGGGTGTGCCCGTGCGTATACATATAACAATGCGTCGCTACGTGTACGTGCCTGTGCGTCACCTCTTTTAGTTTCGTCAGGTTTTTGCGCAAGTTATAGTGTAAAATTACCATTCGGACACCCCGAGACATCACATTTATATCCCACAATGGAATCATTTGGGACAGATGGGGCCATGGGCGAGAAGCGGTAAACTGAATAATCAGCGAAATTAAATTGAATAATCATGGTGCATCACCATATATATATATATATATATATATATATATATATATATTACGGCGTCGGTAGCTAGAATTGCCCGCACGACGTCTAATCTTGTACACTATCACAGATGTCAGTATTAGCGATATTTATCGCGTGTTCTCGAGCTAGATTGTTACGTGATTGTTATGCGATTATTGCATGATTGCAATCCCTAATATTAGTTTGCAATCCTAGATTGCAATCCCATATGCAATACCATTAATATGTGAAATATTTGAAACGGCGTGTTGGTTTTCTTTATGCAGTAGCAGTTAGCAGTTAGTATTTATAAGAACTTATATGAGATGCTCATAACAAAAAACACTCACTAATTCATTTAATTGCATGCCTTTAATATTTAATGCGGAAGTAACGCCGACACAAAATTGTACCATTAATACAAGATTGTATTAAGGGTAAAATACTAAGTAGGTAAACTAACCTATTGTCATTGATAATTATACCGGAGTTCTGAGACAATGGCTGTAATAGAAGTCAGAATTCCTACTTATTCGTATTTATCGGTATATGCGAGCGTAGAAATATGACTTGTGTCTTTGAGATTATGTCTATTTTGTAGGTTGGAATACTTTTACGATTAGATCTGGCATCTGTTGATCTATACACTAATCTTTTGTTAACATTTCGAACATAGTTTCGTTGTGCTTTATCAATATCTTCGGAAAATTTATATTGCAATACATTTCATTCCGTGAATTGTCGATTTAGATACGGTGAACTACTATAAAACGTGATATGAAGTAAACAGACAAACAATAGCAAAGAAACATACACGTTGTAAGCAACAAAGCTAACTTCCATGTCAAGAATGTATATTTCTGTTAGGTTATAAAGATGCTGGTGACTGTGTTGGCGACCTTCTGTCTCTGCTGGCTGCCACTTCATGTCTTCACCGTCATCTTGGACTTCTTCCCGGATGTGCTGACGTCACTGACGTATGCCGAGTACGCCGGTGCCTTCTGTGCGGCGCATTGGCTAGCCATGTCTAACTCCTGCTTCAATCCGGCCATTTACAGCTTCCACAACGCCAACTTCAGGGTAAGTGCTGTATGATGTTGCTAACCGATTTTGCCTATCAATCCGCGTGGCCGCGCTGCAGTCGGCGCTCACAGACAGAAGGCAGCTGGAGAGGTTGCTGGCTTGCGGCCTGACTATAATCAACGTGCGATGCAACAGATGCGAAGCGGAGATTTTGCGCCGCTGAAACGGCACTCGCCGTTAAATGTTGCATATCCTGAAACAGATGCCATCAAAAGAATGTTGAATATTAAATAACAATGAGAACTAATTAATTTCGACACTAGCTATATGAATTACCAGCATTTATTGATGTTCGTCGCGTAGAAATATCAGAGCTACACAGCGAGGACCGGCTAACAAACAACTCATACACGGCCGTGCTGCCCACTTATTACAGCAGCAACGACAATCTCTCTCAAATTGGTCGTGTTAAATCCCTAAGCGTAAATACCTCATGTCGTCAGTCTATTGGCATCATTTGCAATGATCAGAAAGGACGCCAAACGCACGCAGTAAGGCACGTGCGTCGCGTATAAGCACCGGCGTGGTTTTATACCGCGTAATAGATTAGAAGACGATTCACGCCGCCTTCTCCTCATATGAGCCACGCTTGCTTTACAATCGCCCGGGTTTACGCGCAGGATTTTCCACCACGTCTAGCATTTATTGGCGCTAATGCGCGTCGATTAATAATCCCGTCCAACCGGAAGATCCGAGTCCGCCGGCTTGACGACACAAAAAGAGCTCACCGAGTGTGTGGTCACGGCGAAGGTATTACGCGCGCTATCATTCACCACGCGGCTGCTGAGTTGCACTTGGGAGATGAGCGTAGGAGTCGGTATTTATTTTCTTGCCGTTGCGCGCCGGCAATTGTCGGTTGTATAAACTGAAATCGCCATCCTTTACACGCCACTAGCGTCTTTATAAGCGGCAGTTGCCGCCGTGGTTTTTTTTCTGTCAGGTGTGTTTTTTTTATCACGACCTTCAATGCGTTGTCCGCGCCGCTAATTGGTGAGAGACTCTGTAAGTAGCATCATGGAACCCACGCGCGCACACAGATACACGCACACGTACACATACTATATAGTAGGCTTATATTGTATATTCTTCCTCATTGGCTGGAAAAATGTCGCGTAGCCAATTCCTCAGTCGGTGGACCCGAAATCGCGAGAAGCCTATGATGAGCGGTAACCAGCAGAGATTACTAAACTGTACGCCAAACACAAACGTCATAAAATATATCTTTACTTCGGTAATAGATCAATGTAATTAATAATCTGTTTCGAAATGCAGAGACAGGGAACTGGCCAACACGTGCCACAATTTCTTGTTTGGGTCACGGAGCTGTGTTCGGCAGCTTCCTAATCTGAATGACCTTTCAATTTTCATCTAGCACCACTTGATTGGTAACTAGCTGACTGGTTGATTTTGCGCGCTTATTTCCAATTTGCAATATTTCTCTTTTTCTTCTGTGATCTGATTTCATTATTGGCGGCCTAATGATACGAAGTTTTCTCGTATTTCACTATTCACATCCATTTTGGTGTTTTCGCCCGTTACGTTGTTATCTGGCTCTCGCTTTTCAGTCGCCACATGCAAAACGAAGTCGCCCACTTATAAGATACGCCTTTGCAGATCAGTATTTTCTAATGATAAAAAGAAGGCCCTGGTGGAAATGCTGGACACATTGCTAGAGTCGGTGAGCTCATAGCAGCTCTCCCGCGTTTCACCATATACAACGCTGCTGCACAACGGTCGCCGAATCTTTCACGCCAACATGAGAGGATGCTGTTGCTGACTCTCGATTGTAAATTTTCATCACAATGTCCCTGTGGTCCTGCTCTAATTGACGTCATAGGTGATATCTGTTTACGAACGCGTTATCGCCCTTACCAAAACGTACCACAATTCCCCACTTCACATTTAGATTGCATCTAGTAATATGCGCTGAGCCGTACTAACTGATTATCTCTGATTCAGGCACTTGGGACTAGAACATAATTATATTATATATCTGCAACCAAACCGACATATATTGCTTACCGGTATATATATATATATATATATATATATATATATATATATAACATGTTGGGTTGTTATTGGATGCGTGACGGTGCATGTTACGTTCGTGAAATGCAAGAACCTCTCGCGCTCTCCAATCGTGGTATGCCTATGCCTAGTATATATGCGCATTCGAAATACGTGTATTCACTCCAACTGACTTATCCGCCTGAGCGAGATAATTATGCCTCACGTCGTTATTTGTGCTACAGTACCTGTTCACGACAAAATGTTGAATTTGCAGCACTTCGTTGGTTGGCATTGTTTTTAGAACGTATTATCGCAGGAATTATTTGTGTCAACCAACCACGCAAGGAGGTTAAGCCATTTGGATTCTATACATTTATTATGGGAATTAGATGCATATATACTCGTTTACGAGCGTACTCGATAAACGGTGAACCCATTTGCGTTAGTTGACGCACACCAAGTATGTCGCTATTCGACAAACGAGGGTATTTTATAAACTGAATATAGAAACCAATGAAACATTTAGAATTATTTGAATTTTATAAATAAATATACCTGAGCAAATATTGACCGTACAGTTAAATATATTACATACTGACATATATGTAGGAGTTTTACCAGGCTTGTGTTCAAACATTGACTACGTATTAAACATTGACCGTGACAGGCACTTGATTGAACGATGTATTTGTTGTCTTAATGACCCGCCCTAAGTACATCGCTGCAACAAGCCATACCCCAATGATTACTCGCGGAAATACACGTGTACGCAGCTATGACATTACTCTGGCACGGAAACTACACGGGCGCGGATTTTGTGACGCGTTATGAAGAGACAGCATTAAGCAGAGACGATTCTAATAACGGACCACATCGCGCGAAAAAACTCCAATTTTAACGTTTCAGCCGTAATGCCGATAAACACGTACGCAATCAGTGATGCAAAAAACTGTAGTTTGGTACCTCGCAATGCGGCGAGATGACGAGTATGTCTTTTTTCTTCCGCAGAGAGATTTCTGTCAACTGTGCTGTCGCTGGTGTCTCCGACCGTGCAGTCGACGCAAGCAGCCTAACTCCGACCGCCACATCTGGTGTTCGACAAGCGCCATGCAGCTGGAGCGACTCAAGGCCACGGAGCGTAGCACGCAACTGTGACGCCACCTGCTGGTTGCAAGAGCAACCGCTAGCACCACCGCCTCCGAGGTCGCGTGTGAAATGACGCAGGTCCCTAGCGACGGTGGCGAGAAGCCGGTTCCGTCCATCTACTGCGAGAGCATCTAGAGACGATGCAGATACGCGTCGTCTTCATCTCTCAGATTCACCGCCGCGCCGCCTTGCGCTCGCCCGCTCTCTCTCTCTCTCTCGCAGGACCCTCTATTATTGAATAGTTCCTGCTGTTGCGACTAGCGTCAACCTATCTGCAGTAATACAGCAGCTACGATGGCCTGGGCATAGAAGCGTTGTTCTCAGTTACAGATGGCAATTCAAGTTAGGTGAAGATAGTTTCCTGCCTCGGAGGAACTCCTAATGAGATTTCATCTGCATCAATACCCGTCTTAAAGAAGGATATTATAACCTTTTCAGCCGTGTTTCTTCTCATCGGCAAAACTTTAGTGATCTACATGTAAACCACTGGTTTATATAATATAGATAAGTGGTCAGTTCTCGGCCGCGTGGCACTAAACGGTGTCATGCTGACCGGCCAGACATGCGAGGGACGTTTGCACACGCGATAGATAGCGCACGCCGTGGTAAACCATGGTCGTTTTCGCGCGTTGTTACAGCATTGATCGCGCGCCGCTCTCTCTCTCTCTACTCTCTCTGCTCTCTGCTCTCTCCGTCTCTCCTCTCCTCTCTCTCGCTCTCTCTCATCTCTCTCTTCTCTCTCTCTCTCTCTTTCGCGCGCGCGTTCTCTCTCTCTGGCTCTGCTATCTCTCGATATATATATACGTTCACCACGTATTACGACGCCTAAGGCTGGTTACGCGTACGTAGTTGGTGCTAAGTTCGGGATAAAATAGCGTTGCACACGCAGAGATACACGAGATTACGAGGCTTTAGCTAGGCTAGGTATATATGACTGGGTTACGGTCGACTAGTTTCCACACGCTACACTAAACGTCGTGGCAGCGACGGGGATAGCGAGTCGTGGTTAGAGGCTACAGTTTCGCATTCGGATGCGTTTCACGCGGACGACAAACAATACGCGGCCAGCGTGGTGCGCGAATATACGCGGGCTTTAGTTGGCGCGCTAAGCCAGGCCGGAGCAATCGCGGCTAAGCAAGCGCGGCTAAGCAAGCGCGCGTAAATATTTTATCGTGTGAACTGCTAGAATACGGAACTAAAATCCTCGGGTGGTCGAGTCGCGCCGTCAACCGCAGCTTATATATAACATATCTTTAATATATAAGCTGCGTTCAGCACGAGGATTTTAGTTCCGTATTTTACGCGCGTTCAGCACGCTAAAATAACGCGGCTTGCTTAGGCCACGGCTTGCTTAGCCGGCGATTGCTCCGGCTTGCTTCGCGCGAAATGCATATTCCGCGCAACCTTACCGCGTATCATTCGGCACCACGCTTGGCCCGCGTATTGTTTTGTCGTGTGAACGGCATGTCGAATTGCGCAACTGTAGCGCTCTAACTAGACTGGCTACCCGTTCGCTGCACGACGTTAGGGTAGCGCTGTGAAACTGTGACCGAAGTACCAGTCTATATTATAGCCTAGCTAGCTAAGGCCTCCGATTCGGTGTATCTCGGGTGAACGCATTTTAGGCCGCGAACTTAGCAGCGCAAACTAAGTACGGTACCAGCTAGGCCGTGTATACGTGTGAACGCAGCTATATATAACGACGTGCACCATGAATCTTTTTTTCCGGTAGTAGTCTCTGACTCGTTTCGATGCTGACGGTGTTTCGAACAGAGTTTTGCTGTTGGATGTACAGAGATGGCAAATTTTCCGTATCCATGGTACGTACGTACGCTGGCTGTCTTTGTCTTTCCTATCGGATATGAAATATCAAAGATAAATCGGGCAACGTTATTTTCCTCATCTTCCCTCTCCACCCTTGCCCTCCCCCTCTTCCTCTTTCTCTTCCTGCTCCTCCTGATTTTCCTCTCGGCTTATTCTCCTCCACGCTCCTGCCTAGCCTGGTCTCCTCGCTCGCTCTGTCCTCCTGCGCCCTCCGGTGCTCCTCAT
>NW_014577096.1:688727-691039 GCF_000485595.1 Priapulus caudatus | reverse complement strand
TTCTCTCTCTCTCTCTCCTCTCTCTCTTTCTCTCTCGCTGTTCTGCTCTCTCTCTCTCCTCTCCTCCTGCTCCTCTTTCTGTGTCTCTCTCGCTTCTCTCCTCTTCTCTCATCTCTTCTCTCTCTCTCTCTCTGTCTCTCCCTCTCGCTTCTTTCTCTCTTATCATCATCATCATCATCGTCGTCATCATCACCATCATCATCATCATTATCATCACCATCATTATCACCATCATCATTATCATCCTTCTCTTCCTCCTCCGGCCTCCTCATCCTCTACCTTCTCGACTTCCTACTCTACTATACCCATCTCAGTAATTCCCCTGCACGACTGCACATCCACCACCCCCTTCTACCATCATTACATATCCTCCTATACTCCTCCTACTCCTGCTCCTACTCATACTCCTCCTCCTCCTCCTCCTCACTTACAACTTTGTCATTCTTCAAAACCTTCTCTCCCTCCTCTACTTCCTCTCGCCTCATGCATAATGTACCTACTTTCTCCTTCTCCTCAGCCTTCCTTCACTCCTCCAACAATATGCCACGAAACCAACGAGTATAGTTTCATGCAAGTGAGCATGGTTGAAAATGGTAAACCGTATCACTGACGTAGTGTCTTCTGAAGGGCTCACTGTCACGTACCTCGTCATGGAAAGCCAAGTGGTCTCTTACGTATGACTAAAAGTCGATGAACACAACAGCAAATTCGACAAGAGTCCAAGAGAGCAAAAAGTGTCCACGTTTGCTTCAGCAACTTATGTGGCATTCCCGTCGGTTTTGGTTATTGCGAACCACACAACACTTCGTCGGTTATTGAACCATCTTCGTAGTACTACACTCTACACCAGCTTTGCGCTGTGAGGTTGTCGAGGCAAACTAATAATGCGGAACGCGGGAGTCGATGTAAATTATAGTGACCCCAGTGCGCACTATACTTATTATTATTGGCGTGTTCATAACGTCCGCTTGGCTTGCTACCCGCCTTCCTCTTGCCCCGTCCCCTCTGTCTCTTTCTTGCTCTCTCCTCTCTCTCTCTTGCGCGCTCTCTCTCACTATTTCTCTTTATAATTATATAGGTATATATACACATGTATATGTGTGTGTACGTACGTGCGTGTGTGTACGTGTATGTGTGTATACGTGTGTGTGTGTGTGTGTGTGTGTGTGTGTGTGTGTGTGCGTGCGTGCGTGCTTGCGTGCGTGCGTGCGTGCATGCGTGTGTGCGTGCGCCTGTGCGTGCGCGCGCGTGCGTGTGTGCGTGTGTGTGTGCGTGCGTGTGTATCATCAGGTGGTGGACAGCACCTGTTATTATCTCTCAGTGGATGTAATTGACAGACATGTTTTCTCGTCCCTCTGTATATATGTGCCCTATATAGTACGGTAGCATCTCTGACCCATATAGTGTTTCTCCTGTTCTACTGGGATGGTTAATAAGACAGCCACCTCATTCGCTCTCGTCAACGGCTGGTCAGACTGCTTTGCATACATTGAATTTCCGCCCCTTTGGTGGAATGTGCGCCATGTGTATCTATGGCTTCCGTGCGGCCCTCTCCTTGACGATATGTAATAATGCAGCTACCAACGAAAGAGGTGATTATTACCGTCTCTATTCGCGTGCACACGCGATTGTGAGCGGGAACAGGATGTGTGCATGCGTACGCGCCTATGCGTACGTTCATCAATATAGGAAATGAGTTTCTATTGAGGTACTCTTGATAACATCAGGAGTACATAATAGGGAACTTTGATCTAATTCTCTATTATCTACTTCTGATGTATATATAATGTAAGTTGCTCACTATGAATCTCTATTTCCACGGTAGTATTGCCTCTCAGTCTATCGCGGGTTTTCCGTATCCGTTGTAGCCTGGCCCGTCCTTGACTTTGTACAATGTGGAAAATATCGGGTTATTCTGTCTGCATCAGTGTATTTCTCCGCCAGAGTTATAAGACGCCGGTTTTTGTTCATACCTATTCATATGATGTAAATAATTATACATTTAATTGAAAGAAAGTTACCCGTTAATTTACTGAAGTTCCTCAATGATGTGTGTGGTAAAAATCCTTAGTGAATCGTGATTATAATTCGATAGATTTAGATTTAGATTTAGATCGTTTTATTTAATCCACAATGCTGCACTGTTATACGGTTTGTGCATGCTGTGATAAAGTGTAAAGTTTAACCAATTTAAAACATTTAATTTATAGATACTGTATATATATATATATATATATATATATATATTATTATTTATTTATTATTTATTTATTTATTATATATATATATATATATATATATATTATTATTTA
>NW_014577096.1:682709-688717 GCF_000485595.1 Priapulus caudatus | reverse complement strand
TATATATATATATATATATATATATATATATTATTATTATTATTTATTATTTATTATTATATATATATATATATATATATATATTCATTCATTTTATACATGTTCCATTTTCGCTTGACCTTTAAAGGATGATAGGAAGTGACAAACGTCGCGTGTGGATCCTGTGGAAATAGTACCAGAATGGCAACTCGTATTAATGATGTGAAAAATATTTCTGTTCTTATGACCCAAGGCCGGAGCCTCATTCGTAAGTCGGTGGGTGGAGAGTGGGTGATGTAATGACGAAGAAATATATTATGTAAAAGGATTTTAGAAAATATACCAGCAGTTATGTAATTCTAGTAGAATTCTAAAGTTAGACGGGATAATCTTGTTCAATTAATTATTTACTATACATTCAGTTTAGCAGGAGTAAATAATAAAAACAAAAACTTTCCTCCTGAGTTAAGCGTTATCTGGATTTATTAGCCTTACTATTTTATTTGAATTTGCCAACGAGGGTTCGACAGCTACCCCTCTCCCTAAATAATACGTGCCTGTAATTATGTATTGCTGTAGTGAAAACGTGTATGTATAAAATATAGTTTCTCTTTACTTTACGGGGCTGTATTTTAGTTCCGTACGGCGATATTAGATAACTGCACGTTTTCGTGAAGTAAAATTGTCTATTACAAATGTTGATGATGGGAACGGAAGACACCCCATTTCAAAAGAATAATACCAAAAAATTATTTAAAAAAAAACGTTATTTGTGCGTCAATTGGTTCGTATTTAGATACGCGTAGGGGCCCTACATTTTTGTATAGTCGCGTTCATCATGTATCCGTAGCAGAAGTATTGCATGAAACATTCACTGTCTCACGTATTGTACTGTATCTTTTTGGGCGTCAAATGGTATCAAGTTATATCGGTATGAACTAGCTGGTATTGGTAATAGAAATTATAAATCAAATTGAACGCATGACGTTTGCGTTATGTATATGGAGAATAAACTCATTAATTGCTCCTGGCAGAGACGAGTGCTCTTTCTCCTCCTCCGTCTCCTCTGCCTCCTCCTCCCCCTCCTCCTCCTGCTTCTTCTGGTTCTACTTATTCTTTTTCTTCTCCTCCTCGCTGTCACTAACCATATGACTCTGAGTCGCAGAAGAGCATTTTTACTTGAGGATCGAGTGAGGAAATAAGAAGGGTTTTGGTTGCAAATGCAGTGCTCTACACAAGATTCTAATTATAAAATCATGTTTTAGGCTACTTTAACAACGTACTTTAATAACCACTCAACTATATTTCCTGCAAATAATTTATTGTTGATCAATAGAGCTGTTAAACTAATCGTAGAGAAATTTTATATCGACGGGTGCATTTCAATTTAATGGTCACTATATTTCTTTATCATTTCACGAACGTTTTGCTGAAAATATCCCTACCACATTTCTTCGCGCTCAAGGTCTTCATACTGATCCTACAAAACCACGCCGCTTACTTACAGTTTATTGTAACGGAAAGATCAAACGAGCCTGCAGAGGTTTGACGCCGGCTGTGACTCGCTCATCACTACTAGTTTATCGATTTATACCTAGTTTTATGAGATTGTTGTACTGGGGGACTTGAAAGAAATGGAACGAATATTCGCACGCTCTATAGAATAATTTCATAGTGTGATAGGTGCGTGCGTATATTTCTGGGCTAGCACTGCTGCTGCTACTATTTTAATAAACGTCTGCGTCTGTGAACTGTCTGTCATGTTTTAAACACTCTTACGGTGTTCCAGTGGGATACACATATGTGCCGAATTGATCCAAGACGAATATAATTATCTATTAGAACACACCACACCGTATCTGCTCATCGACGCAGTCGGAATAATTTTTATTGTGCCAAGTGTTCGCATGACAAGACACGAGCGCTGCGATGGCGTTTGGTAAGAATTTTTGGCTTACCGTTTTGTCTGATTGCTCTTTGCTCCTTTCATCATCGTTATCTTTCAGAGTTGGCTAGTGACAAACATTGCGATGAAATTCCGCCTGCCAGTAACGTGAACCATTCGATGGGGGAGGGGTGGCCACTGCGTCTGGATCGAGGGGGACTATAATTGTAAATAACATGTCCATTAGCACATAGCAAAACACTGATATGCGAGTAACCATAATCCGCCATAGTGCCTTTATTAATTACGAGAGACTACATAAAATGACGGCTTAGTAGGCTTAGAAATGTTGCCAACTGACCCCCCCCCACCCAACCCCGCCGCGCGCTCCCTGCCGCTTGCACGCGGTACGTGCATCAGAGCAGTGCACGGATTTATAGACATAACAAGACAACGCACTTGATAGCTGCGTCACTGTCTCATGCACACGTTGGTTTAAGGTGGAACGCAGGTCATTCACTGCTACACCGACAGAGTCAGCGTGTGATCCATTAAACAGTGAGCTCGCGACCTTCCATTAGCACGGTGGCTACGCCTATTATAGCAAAATAGCGCTTCATTCAGCTTGCTGCCTACCGCAGTAGATACATCTCTCGACTCGCGTCGCATCTACAGCCATCATCACTCGCGCCGAACTTAAAAACGCCGGGCGAGAGCAACCTGCCACTCTGCTAGTTTCTGCGATCTGTGCCCAGAGACGGCGATGTATTATCAGCTGTCATTGCTACTGCTGGCGGTGACGCCGCTTGTCGTCGGCGCATTCCCGGACGCTTGCTACGTCGGATGCCGCTGCATCGTACACACGGTCACCTGCCACCGGCTGCTCAACAGTTCGGCGTTTACCGCCGCGATGAGCGCACTGCCGGCCGAAACCGAGTTTATAAAGATCAGCGGCAGCAACGCGTCCGACGTCACCGAGGTGCCGATGTTCAACGACTTCAGAGCACTGCGACGGCTCGACTGGAGCGGCAGCAACGTGACGGCGCTCGGCGTGTTCACCTTCAGCAGCATGTGGAACCTCGAGGAGATGACGCTGAGCGACAACGCCATCGCAGTGTTCGCGACGAACCAGTTCCAATCGATGCCCAAGCTGCGCTACCTGCTGCTGCAGCACGCCTTCGCCGCCTACGACCCGCGCGTCTTCGCCGGCGCGTGGCTGGCCGACCTGCGCGTGCTAGACCTCTCCGAGAATCGCATCGACGAGCTGAACAGTACGGCCGGCTTCTTCGGCTGCGGCATGGCGCAGCTCGCCGAGCTGAATCTCGCGCGCAACCGCCTGCACGCGCTCTCCGTGCCCGCGCACTGCCTCGCCAGCGTGCGGCTGCTCAACTTGTCCGCCAACCACATTCACGCGCTCGGCGACGACGACCGAAGCACGCTCGCCGGCCTCGACGCGACGCTCGACCTCACCGGCAATCCGTTTGTCTGCTCGTGCGCCAACGCCGAGTTCGTGCGCTGGATGCAGAACGGCACACGTCGCTCGACGCTCGCTCGCGGCAGCATGGTCTGCGGCGCCGGCTCGGCACATGCGCTCGAAGGTGCCGACTTACTCGCGGTCGACGTCGACGAGTTGGGCTGCGGTGCCCAAACCCAAACTGCGGTGCGAGCGAGGTCGACTTGGAACGTGCTGGGCATCATCGCGGTCGTCGGTGTCTCCGTGTTGATTCTCAGCCTCCTCGTCTACACGTATCGCTGGCGCATAGCAAACGCGACGCTGACGGCGCTGTCGCCGATGCGCAAGAAACACTACAGAAAGCTCGAGTTGGTCGACGAGGAGCGTGCGAGAGAGGTGGTCGAGTTTGAGGTGTAGCAACGAAGTAGCGCTACGACATTGGACGCAGCCTTGGGTGGCTGCGAGAAAGAGTGAGAGAAAGAGAGAGAGAGAGAGAGAGAGAGAGAGAGAGAGAGAGAGAGAGAGAGAGGAGGAGGGAGGAGGAGGAGAGAGAGAGAGAGAGAGAGAGAGAGAGAGGGGGGGGAGAGAGAGAGAGAGAGAGAAAGAGAGAGAGAGAGAGAGCTGGAGGTTGGAGTAGCAGTAAACAGGTTACGACACTAGTCGCAGTCTTGAAAGGCTGAGCGCGAGAGTGGTGCAATTTGAAGTATAACAGTAAACTAATGCTACAAATATAAATGCTGAAGACAGTTTCGGTACTTGGATTCATGCATCTTGCAGAATGTACGAGAACAACTTTTAGCCAGAGCTCGAGTTCAGGCATAAGACTTTTATGATGGTAGTCTAGAAATAACCATGCTCTCAATACTGCCAACAAAGGCTATGTATTATGTAGATAACCTAGGCAAAAATTGGTTCTTTCACATTCACCTAACAGCCGTGTTACAACTGCACGTTAGCTTAGAAACGTGTATACTCATTAAAATTTCATGAAATGTAAATTGTCTCATCAATTTTTAATATTAAAAGCTCACGGTATCATCCCGCTGCTAACTCTGAAGGTACTGTATAAATGATAATAAATATAAATATGCCTTACGTAACGTATGCAAATAGTTTAGATGGCCACCGCTGACTGAATGATAATTGTATGAATAAAAATAGTCAATGGAAAATATTTTTGTGAAACAAATAATAATTTATTATTGACAAGAGCTTCTACGGATGCTTTTAGCTGATCTGTCTGCATTTTATATCAGCTATTACAATAATGCTGTTTTTTGGCTTTGCCGCGATGCAAATTATTTTTCCCACTATACAAACTAGGTTGAAACAATAATGCTGGATCATGGGCCAACTGATCAATGAATACACATCAACGTAGAGCATGCTTGCAACATTTTAAACCATCCAGAGGAATACAAGCGTGGCACTGAATTATAACGTTGCCACTGTGAACGATGACACTTGCCCACAGAAGGTTGCCGACAGCAACCAGACAGGTTTGCTTTGCCATGGCAACAATGGCGACGACTCTCCACATGCAGAGAGCCAGCTCACTCTACTGGTTCAAACGTGTAATGCGTTATGTCGGGCATCGTTGCTGGGTCGTGCCCATTCTCCACCCACAGCCCGCCATAAGGAAACTGCTTTGGTAACTGCAATAGTTAAGTACGGCACGAACATGTAGTAGATGACACGATACCGACAACATGATCTCAGTGAGGTGATAGAGGGCACTATTGTAAAGCAAGTGTGGCAAGGCAAAATGGCGGAGGTAGCGGTGGTCTGATGACATGAAAAGGGAGAGAAAGTGGATGAGGTGATGGAGGAAAGGGGGTGTATATGGACAATAGCTTGACTGGATGAGGTGAAGGTGGAGGGTGGGTGGATAAGGTAGTAGTAGATGGTGGTTGAATGAGAGAGGGTTGGTTATATGGAGAGGTGTATGATGTTATAGTGGTGGGTGACGCAATGCTGGGTGGTTGGATGATGCAGGGTTAGTATATGAGATGATAGTGGATGGGGGTAGATTAGGCCATTAGGCTGGAGGGTGGTTGGATAAGGAAAGGTTGGTATATGACATGATAGTGTAGAGGGATAGATGAGGTATTGCTGGAGGGTGGTTGGAAGAGAGGGTGGGTGGATGAGGTGATGGTGGAGAATGGTTGGATGAGGAAGGGTAGGTGGATGAGGTGGTGGTGGAGGGTGAGTGGATGAGGGAGGGTTGGTATATGAGGTGTTAGTGAAAGGTGGGTGGATGAGGTGTAGGTGGAAGGTGGGTGGATAATGCAACAGGAGAGGGTGGGTAGGTGGTTGTACATTATAATATATATGCCATAAAATAGTAGTTTGCAATGTACTATTTTGCTAATGGCCACACATCTCCTAGGAAGGAGGCACTTTTGCTCATGAAGGTCCATTGACTTTCTAAATCATTGAGCGACATCAACATATAATGATATTAACTACTTACCAATGGCTGATACAGTTTGTACCGCTGCCCAAGAAGAAACAGGATTCCAAATACTGTCACAACACCAAACAATGCTGCAAACTGCTGGTTTCTGTAGAAAACACAGATATGACCATATTTTAGCATTTGCCCTCGCCTTTATTGCAATTCCCCCTTCTCTCTCTCTCTCTCTCTCTCTCTCTCTCTCTCTCTCTCTCTCTCTCTCTCTCTCTCTCTCT
>NW_014577096.1:679113-681348 GCF_000485595.1 Priapulus caudatus | reverse complement strand
GCACATTTCATGGTCCTTTCAATAAAGTGATAAAAATAGTAGGTCAGCACTGAAACAAAAAAGTTTTTCACTCTGTCCATTAGGGCATGTCCTCAGGCATGTGATTAGGCCATGTCCTCAGAAAATGTCTAATATCTGACCTTTCCCCGACTGCCCTTTGACCTGTGACCTCCAAATATTAAGAGCATAGGTCGAGCCGTTAAGATTTGTGCCGCAATTCCGTATTTCCTCCTATACCTTAAGTTAAGGGTGAAATATTCCCCCTTCGTTTACACATCTTGACCTTTGACCCTTGACCCCCAAATTTGTCACCCGGATTCCTTTTCACGATCCCCCCCCCCCCCCCCACCAACGTCCTGAATATCGTGACCGTACGTCGAGCGGTTAAGATTTGTGCCCAACTATTGACGGACGGACGGACGCACGCACGCACGCACGCACGCACGCACGCACGCACGCACGCACGCACGCACGCACGCACAATCATGCGATTCTACAAGCTGCATCTGACTTCGTCAGATGAGCTAAAAACCCAATTCAGCAATAATTAACGAATTCAGCTAAGCCGTGAATGGGGTGTCACGTCTATGTGATTGCTCTCACCTACGTTTCCTAGCTATACAATGGCCATGAACACCACTCCCACAACTAGGCTTAGGTGCAGGTTTAATTTTACATTTTGAGTCACAAGAAATAAAATGATTACTTTCTTCACCTTCTGCTTCGAATCAAATTCTTTTTGCTGAATCATTGCTGGCATTCTATTGACAGGCTCATGTTTCGCAATAAGTAACAAATGCTGAAAGGCTTGTGTCAGAATATTCATTAAGATTGCCCTGCATTCATGACTAGATTTTGTCATTCCAACGCTCATATTACGGATAATTGTACTTACATGCTATATCTCAGTTTCCCGCTGACATTTATTCTGTCCTCTCCATATAAATCAGCATCTACATGTAGCTGGGAAATTACAAAGCAATCATAAATTAATGCAACACAAGTGGACATAAGAGCTTTATAGATACAGAAATATCATAAATGAAAGTGACTCCACCTCTCAGTAACAGTATAGCTGCACACTGATGTTGTGAGTGAGTACCCATGAGTACGTGCTCAGTTAAAACCATCTTAACAGAAACTAACACTAGTACCAAAGCTGGGTTTGCTCTATTTACATTCAGTCAAAAAGTTGTCAGGTTGAGTTGATAAAAATGTTTGACAAAAAAAATTATAATTATAAATGTACGAGTTGGCTAAATAAAGTAGATCAACTAAATACCCTCAGCTTGCAGCCAGTGGCCTAAAGGTAATATATATCACAACTTCATTAGTTGATAGATACGTATGACGGTATGTAGTGGTGCGACCGGTGTTGTAAGCAAACGATATCTTTAAAAAAAAAACGTGTTTCAAGTGGATGTGGAACCACAGAATTTTTACATGTGATACAAGTTCAACCTGATTTAATTGAAAACATGCAGTTAGGTGTACGTTAGTAGGTACATTAGTTAATCTACAGTAATGTTCTGAATTAAATAAGATGAGAAAAGGCTGAAAAGTTTAATAATGTTCCAATTTTCTGTCTAAAAAAAGTCAATACTCTAAACCCAGCTTAACCCATCTATCTCACGAATCATAAGATTTTGTAAATCATGCAATCTGGAGTCATATTCTTATTTATCATTGAAGGTAGGACAGTATTCTAATTAACTTCCTATAACATATATTTAATGTCACTTTTTTGACATGTGAAATACAAATATTCAACACATTTAGAGTAAGGAATCAAATATTTAGACATGATGTTCTATATGACCCATCAACAGATTGATCCATTGATAAATGATGGCTGTCACCATAGCCGCGCGTGTTACCACTTTCTACAGCCACTTTCTATATATTAGTCATGTAAGCTTTGGAAAACGGTGCTAGGGTTGGAGACATGGACAGGTAGCTGAGAAACCACAATAATGAACCATGTACGATGATGCTATGAATACGAACCGGCTCTCCATAGTCCTTTCTCAGATAAGGATAATCCCAGTTGTAGTATGGATTTCTAGACTCTCCTGACACGGCTTCGATTTTTGGATAATCACCATATCCCATTCCTGGGTAGACATACATAAATAATTATTCTTATCAAATATTATATACGATTACTATTCACCACAGGTAATTCCTTACCCAGCATATGCATACTTAATTCGTAATGTTGAATATACACACACA
>NW_014577096.1:673904-679103 GCF_000485595.1 Priapulus caudatus | reverse complement strand
CCAACCCCTGTACCCCCTCTGCTAATGGATCGAAGTACAGTAACAGGGTTCAACATTAACTTTTTATTTCACTAGACCATCGGGCTAGTAACTGAGGAAAACCACTAGCCCTGAAAATTCAACCCGACCGACGGCAGTGCCCTGCTGTGCCCTTTTCTGTAATTGCCGGCGGTGCCTCTGGCTAGACTGGTTCGCGACCGCACTGTTTGTCGCAGAGCGTGTACATTGTCTAGCAGAGCGTGAGGCCGGATACCAGTCTACCCTTCGGCAAAAACAATAACGTGGCTGCCCGTGGTAGAACACGAATATTTAAATGCTGCACGTGGACTCGGCCCGCGCGCGATTTAAAGCGCAGTAAACGACGCTCGCGCAAGAATGGCCAGCTTGTACGGTGTGCAGCTTGCTAGTTAGTGCAGTAAATTTAGAGAAATTTTAGTAGAATTCATATGATGACACAAGGTTTTTCATAACAATGGTCTGGGTCTGGGCTAGTGAAAGTTAGGTCAGGGCTAGTGGTTTTCCTCAGTTACTAGCCCGATGGTCTAGTGAAAGTTAGGTCAGGGCTAGTGGTTTTCCTCAGTTACTAGCCCGATGGTCTAGTGAAATAAAAAGTTAATGTTGAACCCTGTTACTGTACTTCGATCCATTAGCAGAGGGGGTACAGGGGTTGGTGTTACGGTGTTATAGCTTACATGGGGGCGGAAGACGATGTACATGTGGCGGGAGACGGTCTGTACATACACGGTAAAAATTTTATTAATTTGTTATGAGTTTTCCTTTATTTTACAAAAGTGCCTTGGTGCCCTTCTCAAATTGTGAGAGTTGCCTTGATGCCTTTTAAAATTGCCTCGGTGCCCATCCATTTTAGAGAAGATTCAAGGCAATTTCTCACATGCCACCAAAAAATTGCCTTGCCCCTCTCGTCGCTTAATTCGAGGCCTGGTACCAGGGTACGTTCCGATATATCGAACTGCACCCAGGGTACCCTCTGATAGTACCCTGGGGGACATAGACCCTCTCAGCCTAACTAACCGGCGAGAACTTGCTTGCCTGTTTCAGTGTTACTGTTTCAGTGTTTCAACTGTTTGATAGTAAATAACCTTGTCAATTTGTCATGTAATTATTGCTATCATTATCTTATTTAAACGACCCAAGTGCCTATTTGGGCTTCATATGGTTTGTGTCTATGCTTAGTATAGAAGGCGCTTAGGTCGTGTTAGTCGCGTCGCGTCGCGTCGCAAAAGTAGAACATCGTCGCAGGGACAGTTGCAACCAGTTGCAGAAAAGCAGTCGCAGGTAATCGTGTCGCGTCGCAAGGCCGAGCTAAGGCTGGCTTAAAATGCAAACATGCCTGATCCAGTGATCGGGGATCAGTTATCAGGTGAATCCTGCACACAACCTACCTAATAAACTACACCACTTGTTGACCTACAACAAACTTGATATTTTGGAGAAGTGACAGAACTTTTAGTTTATGTTGGAGTATAATAGTGGGGTTTTTTGTAAATTTTATACCTATATAACCCTGTAGCCTCATAAATAATAGTCTTCAAAGTCTAAGGGACTGTATCGAAGACGGAAGGAGATAAATTGATCAAATAGAAAGATCAACACTGGATTGCAGGCGAAAAAGCACAATGTATGCACAAATTGCAAAGAGTTGACACACGTACATAGCCCCTATGTATACACAGGTAAACTCAATCAGTTGGAAGACAAATACATCAAGCTGTGGAAACAGCACATGTGTTGGGATTGTCAAAAGTAAACGTATCTAGAAATGCAAAAGTCATGCCGATTTGGCAGTAAAAGCAGAGGTTTTATGGGATGTCACAAATTAGCTTCAGATTAGAAGGCACATCAGACCTGACATGCCTGACATGCAAGGTCTGTGGAGAATCCTGCAAAATAGTTTCAATGTTAATAGTTTTGCTTAAACAGCATTTGAATGCTTCTCTACGTCACACAATTTTTAATAGAAGAAGAATATTGTATATATATATGGTATTACAAGAATATCATAATGCCATATTAGATATATCATCAGAAATGTGGTTTAATATCTTTTTTATTTTAATAAATTTTTACATTTACTCTACTGATGCTTAGGCCTAAGAAAAAATGATGTTTGTTTCCGCTACCGAGGTGAAAAAAATTGGACACGGTAGGCAGGCAAAACGTTTTTTTTAAACTTTTTTTGCGTGTGCGTGTGCGTGTGTGTGTATACTATATATATGTAAACTTTTTAAAAAATTGGGCACGGTAGGCAGGCAAAACGTTTTTTTTATCAAATATTTATTTTTATTTTGTTATATATATATATATATATATATATATATATATGTATATATATATTGAGCTATATACACAAATCAATATCAAAACTTTCAATACCAATTACGAGATATAGTCATACGCAACATTAAAATGATCAACTAGTCTTATACATGTTATACAAGGGTATAAATTACAATAAATTACCATCATCTGGATAGACATCGTAGTCCTCTGGTCTCATGCCATACTTTTTAGCAGCTGCTTCTCGTTCCTCTGCTGTTTTCGGATATGGACCAGGCTTCCAATCTTTGTTCCAATACCCTAGATGACAATGTTACCAGAACAACAATTTTAACACATATCAAGAATAATAAACTTTAACTTAAACTAAGCCCAAAAAATTGCAAGCTTTATTAGTATATTAAAATTCTTATAGACATCAGGAAGTGAACTTTAAAAAGCAAGTTGGTTGACCTGGAGTAGAGTGGACCTATATATATATATAGCAGATTTACGATGCAAGAGGATTTTATTGAAATCTACATTCAATGATTCAGATGCAAGACAAATCTGTGAACAATAACAAGAATAATTATTATGCCACAGGCACTTGGGCTATTTCAATAATGAAACGAATTTCGAATTTTGGCAATTCCACGAAAAACGTTCAATCAAGTAAAAACATTAATTGCCTAGTTTCGTGTAGATTGCCTTTAAATGAAGTCTAAATTTTCATATTTTAAGTCATACTGGCTCATGATAACACCGATGCTGAGGCTCACTGCAAGCACAATTTAACAAAAAATTTTTTAGGTACATTTCTTTGAAATGCGATTTTATGAATATAAATTAGCCAATTATGTCGTAGTATAGTAACATATATCTAAGGTTATTAAGTACTCCATAAGGTAATAAATTCACTTGAATTGCATGTCATATGAATCAGACTCCTGTTTTCTTACTAGATATGAAGACATAATTCCTTCGAAAGAAAGTATGATAGCTTGGAACAAAGCGGACAAACTGATGAATCAGTATTCATGTCCGTTACCCAGAAAGTGCCATATGCCCGTTACCCAGAAAGTGCCATATGCCCGTTACACAGAAAGTGCCATATGCCCGATACACAGAAAGTGCCATATGCCCGTTACACAGAAAGTGCCATATGCCCGTCCGCTACGCACCATTTTTTAATGTTAAGAAAAAGATAGTTCGCCTAAATACATTTAACGTTGTGTTGCATAGTCTAGAGGGTTATTTCGAAGAATTTTGGTATTAGAGAAAAGCTGAAAGATATAGCCCATGAGCTCACAGAGTTTTCCATGATGTGCTACAGTACAGTAATAACCCTTGTCCGTTTGTCTTGTCATTCGTTATGGAAACTCAAATGTTCAATCTCTGCGAACTGGTTGGTGAAATATCACATAGACTTATCATATACATCAGTGGCTGTCGAATGTTAGCTAATGCACAGAGTTAAACAATATTTCTTTCGTTAAATTTGTTCGTAGCTGTGCCTTAATGTTTTAGAAACTGTCTGGCATCTATATGTTCCGTTATTGCTGGAATTGCCCAACATTGTACTTTAGTACTAAAATCTAAATGTTTACGTTTCTCTATTGTCTAAATAAATCCACACAATACTGGTGAAAGGCCATGGATGCTAGGCCCGACACGCACAGCACAGCATCGTGAAGAGCGGGGTAACAAGGCGGTGACAGCAGAATGTTACCCAATGCTCGGCCGCCGGTGCACACCTGCAGACGCACCAACATGCACAACAAACCACAGGGGAGCAGAGGAGGGGGGCGATGCGGAAAACAAGGGGCGGCACGGGCACGACAAAGAACACGGGCACACGAGGCGCTACAGCGGAAGTGACCCAAGATTGGATTATTTTTGTTCTGTTGCACAGAGGCCGGCTATGAAGAGGAGCTTCTCGCCTTTTTTATCGGGGGGTGAAAAACGGGAGCGAATCTTTGGCAGGTTATGGTGAGGCAGCGGAGAGGCTGTCTGTGACCGCTTTCTGCACGATGGATTTTAATGTGTAGGGGCGCCGTAGGTTCATAGTTTTGTTGCTAAGCTCTGACAGCAAGAGGGGCTGTTTTGTTGCAATAGTTGAGCGGGTTATTTCGGAGGGACTTGGTGGTTGGCAGGGTTGGTTTGTTGGGTTTTTTCTGGGGTCATTGTTCTGTCTATGTTTTTAAGCTTAGTTGTTTTATTCCTACGGTAAACTATTTTGATATTATGGTCCTGTTTTTTTGTGCTAAGGGTTGCGTAGTCATGGTATTGGGCGTCGTTGGAGACGTAACAATTGGCACTGCGGCGGCGTTGTCGTGCATCTAAATACTGTGCGGAAGGCGGAGTCAGTGGCACGTACTGGCAGGTGACAAAAGGTTGATTTTTGCTTTTCGGAAAAGGCTGTTTTTTTTTTTTTTAGTGAGGAGACCTGGACCTTAATGGTGCATTTGATTGGTTCTAACACTTAGAGTATAGGTCATGGAGGGCGACCACACAACGACCAACAGGAAGCTTTAGTGGTATCGTGATGGTTTTTTTTGGGAGTGAAGGCTTGTTTGGTAACCAGGTACAGATTATTAGGTATCCGTCTGGGGGCAACGAGTTTGGGTGGTTTTTTCCTCGGCCGGCACGCGGGCCCAGCGGCGGGGGTGACGGTTTTTGCTATTTCGGTGGCATATTATTCGTGCTCTATTGGTGGCACTTTGATGTTTGCCAGTGATGTGTGCTTATGGGGTTTTTTTGTTTTGTTGAATTTACGGTGTCTATGGACATGTGTATTATGACATGTGGTGCCTGATTTTGGAGAGAGCATTGAGAGCTTACTTCATGAGTGTAACGGTGTGGTTTGTTGTCTTATTAAGTATCCATGGTGTCGTTGATGATGGACTTCACGAGCGGTTG
>NW_014577096.1:668251-670294 GCF_000485595.1 Priapulus caudatus | reverse complement strand
ACGAATATCGCATCACAATATCTCAACCATTCTACTCCGATCTTTTGTTTCTATCCCTCGATTACAGTTTTCACTTGTTATAAAAACATACTGTCTGCCTGCTTCGTACCAAGCTGTGCCCACGCGAAAATCACACAAAGCCTTGACGAAATTTCTTCGCGTTTGCATCCATTGCCCCGCATTGTTTAGTGTAAATGCCATGTCGGAAGTCAGGAAACACCACGGCCCGCTCTTCGTGAACCTGATTTTTGCCGCCCCGCATTATTGGCCAATGCTCACTGGCGGCCGCGATTTGACGAGGCTCGTACGAGAGTTGCGAAAGCGTGGTAGTTTCCCAAAATGCACGCTGCGCGCCTATAGCCCTCCCTTGTACTTGCAGCATTTATATAAACTAGCGCAAAGGAAAGCGAACTGCAAGAATTTCGTCAGGCTTGTGCGATTCGATTTCGCGTGACACAGCTCGGTTACGAACACATACAGTATGTTTTTATAACAAGTGAACACCGCCCTTCAAATAGAAACAAAGATGGAGTAGAATGGTTGAATGTTTGTTGTATTCGTGTAAAATCAAGTGAGCGCCGAGCGAATTTTGGCAGCACGCTTTCCTACCTGCTATATAATATTTATGTGTCAGTGTGCAGCAGCTAGCATGCGGTTAGCTCCAAGAAACGATCTTTGCTAGGGTTAGGAGACCGTTTCAAATTCTTGTCCATAAAAACTTGTAGTTGGCTCGGTATCCAAACATCGCCACAGCTAGCGTCACATGTAATAGCTCAAATGAATCTATAAACCTCTGGCTTGCGGTAACTGGGCGCTACTTATTTATCGAGTTATGCCATATTTTCTGAGATGAATTGGATGAACACAACCAGACAGCCGCCATGTCTGCCATGTTCAGTGCGACTAAAATCGGCAACGGACCTGATTTTCAGTGTGTAGGCCTAAACACAAGGCAAGTACAAGTCTTCGCAATGATAATTATTACGCAGTGGCTGGAGGTACCAGTGAAAAAAAATACACGGGGGCTCGGAGCGATTTAGCCCCCGAAATGCCAAAAAGAGCCCCGGAAATGCCAAAAAGAGCCCTTGTAAATTTGCATAGAGTTCAATGCAAAACAAATTTTAGAGTGCTATTTTCATGCACGCGAGCTTGAAAAGTAGCCCCCGAAAAATAAATTTTTTCCCTGGGAGGTACGGCACCCGTCGTTCGTTGAAGCCCCTTTTTGGCGTTAGGGTTAGGGTTAGGATTACGGTTAGGTTTAGGGTTAAGGTTCTAGCTCATCTAAACTCTCAAATCGTGAATTTATTTCCCAAGCCGTTATTTCAAAATCTGGCGCTACCGCTGCCATCTTTGTCTCGTTAAGTATGAAAGCAAATGGACTGCCGTACCCGTAGCCTCGAGACATTAAGATATGGCTGCCGTACCCGTAGCCACTGCCTAATTATTAAGTTTTTGTAGAATGATGTTTCCTGGTTTTCAATGTTTTAATATTTATATATATACGAGTATATGATGCTTATTTATGCTCGCGCCAACGCGAGTTGCAACGGTATGTTATGTCGTTTCTGGTTTTCCACGTTCCGATCGAAAAGCATGCGCATTGGAAACATGGCGGTTGCGGTTAAAGTGAAATTTAGGTTCGGCTCTTGAAATTTACACTGTGCACAGCGAACTGAGGTATTAGTTTTAATAACAATGCTGGAATACTTATAAGGTGAAGGTTATACTTGTCACTTGATACAAAACAAGGCAGAAATGCTTAGATGATTATTTTATTTGAGATATGTACCGTTGGCGTTGTACGGTAATTGTTCGGCAGTTTTTGTAGAGGTACAAGGGTATCCAATGGATGGATGTCAGGCTGTGTACCGGTATATTCACGTTAGTCGCACAGCTAGCTCTAGTACTATAGCCCGCGGATCGCTGCCGCAGGGCTATAGCACATTAGCGCATAGCTGTAATCTAAGCAAATGGTCCAACTGATGTGACCAAAAATTTATCCACAAAACGTAAATACCCCCTACATATCGACCATACGCCATG
>NW_014577096.1:627978-664038 GCF_000485595.1 Priapulus caudatus | reverse complement strand
ATGTGGCCCTGAGAAAGCTCCGATTCTAAACAGTCTCAGTCTGAGTGCTAGCGACAGTCCAGTACGAGGATCGAGGAATTGTCAAAAAATCTGTCTGACCAGTTGCACTCAGCAGCCTCTCAGTTCAAAGTGTTTTCCTTGGCACTTGACGAGAGCACGGACATTTCAGATACTGCTCAGCTGGCCATTTTGGCTGCAGGTGTTGATGATGAGATTCAATATACACTGAGGAACTTCTTGCTCTGTGCCCATGAAAGACACTTGTACTGAAAGGACGTTTTTCAGGAGTGTGATTCAGCAATGAAGAAAGCGAATCTGAATTATTGAAAACTCGTTTGGAATCTGCCACAGATGGTGCACCTGCAATGGTCGGGAGGCAGCAAAGGATTTCAAGGCATGTTAAAGAAAGAGCTCCAAACCAGAAACATTCCCCAAACGTTGATATGGTGCCACTGTATCATACACCAAGAATCTTTGTGCACGAAGGTCATTGGTTTCCAGGAAATCATGGCTAAATAAATATCAACTGTGATTTCATCCGTGCTCGGGCAGTGAATCATCGCAATTCAAAGAACTTCTGAGGAGATTGCTGCGAATTACAAAGAGTCTTGTATCTTTTCTCAAGTGAGATGCTGAGTAGAGGGCGCACTCTGAAACGGGTGTGGAGCTGAGAGAAGAAATTGCACAGTTCATGGAGTCGAAAGGAAGGCCTCTACTGGAATTCTCCGACGAACAGTGGCTCTGCTCGGACTTTGCCTTCTCGGTCGACATTACTGAAAAGTTAATCAGTTGAATGGTGTCTATGCAGGGAAAGGACAAACTCGTTCACATCTCTTTGGTGATATCAAGTCGTTTGAAGCCAAGCTGCTTCTTTGGAAAAGTCAATTGGAGAACAATGTTTTCGATCATTTCCCTTGTCTGAAAAGTCAGAAAGAATTGAAGCCAGAAGGGAGAAGATACTCACTGAAATCGAAAAACTCACAGCAGAGTTTTCTCGCCGTTTTCAAGAGTTTCGTGCAAACGAAAATGACTTCAAGATCTTCTCAATGCCTTTTTCTGTTGATCCAGTGACAGCTCCACGAATCTGCAGTTAGAATTAATTGATCCTGCAGAACAACATGGATTTGAAGGCCAATTCTTGTCAAAACCACTAATCGAGTTCCTACAAAGATCTGTGTCCTCTGATGAATCTTTTCGAACCTTCTTCATCATGCAATGAAAACCAGTGACGCTGTCGCAGCAACTTATCTCTGTGAGCAATTCTTTTCCAAGTTGAAGTATCAAAATCGAAGACAAGAAACTCTATTTCAGATGAACATTTGGAAAACACTCTGAGAATCGCTTCCTCGCGGATGAAACAGACATATGTGCTATTTATGAATCAGAGAAGGCAGTTCCATCCTTCCCATTGACAGGAATTGTACAGTTATACGTGAATACAGTGATTTTAGCCCTGTCATGTGTTGTTTTAGGGATGTTTCAATAAATTCGTGTTTTTTTTTTTCGCATTTCTGCCCCAGCGTTCAAAAAATCTACATTTGGCCGCGAATTGAAAAGTTTCCGGGCACTGGTCTAGTTGAAATAAAAAGTAATGTTGAACCCTGTTACTGTACTTCGATCCATTAGCAGAGGGGTACAGGGGTTGGTGTTACGGTGTTATAGCTTACATGGGGGCGGAAGACGATGTACATGGGGCGGGAGACGGTCTGTACATACACGGTAAAAATTTTATTAATTTGTTATGAGTTTTCCTTTATTTTACAAAAGTGCCTTGGGTGCCCTTCTCAATGTGAGAGTTGCCTTGATGCCTTTTAAAATGCCTCGGTGCCCATCCATTTTAGAGAAGATTCAAGGCAATCTCACATGCCCCCAAAAAATTGCCTTGCCCCTCTCGTCGCTTAATTCGAGGCCTGGTACTCAGGGTACGTTCCGATATACGAACTCGCACCCAGGGTACCCTTCGATAGTACCCTGGGGGACATAGACCCTCTCAGCCTAACTAACCGGCGAGAACTTGCTTGCCTGTTTCAGTGTTACTGTTTCAGTGTTTCAACTGTTTGATAGTAAATAACCTTGTCAATTTGTCATGTAATTATTGCTATCATTATCTTATTTAAACGACCCAAGTGCCTGTTTGGGCTTCATATGGTTTGTGTCTATGCTTAGTATAGAAGGCGCTTCTGGTCGTGTTAGTCGCGTCGCGTCGCGTCGCAAAAGTAGAACATCGTCGCCAGCGACAGTTGCAACCAGTTGCAGAAAAGCAGTCGCAGGTAATCGTGTCGCGTCGCAAGCCGAGCTAAGGCTGGCTTAAAATGCAAACATGCCTGATCCAGTGATCGGGATCAGTTATCAGGTGAATCCTGCACACAACCTACCTAATAAACTACACCACTTGTTGACCTACAACAAACTTGATTTTGGAGAAGTGACAGAACTTTTAGTTTATGTTGGAGTATAATTATGGGTTTTTTGTAAATTTATACCTATATAACCCTGTAGCCTCATAAATAATAGTCTTCAAAGTCTAAGGGACTGTATCGAAGACGGAAGGAGATAAATTGATCAATAGAAAGATCAACACTGGATTGCAGGCGAAAAAGACACAATATATGCACAAATTGCAAAGAGTTGACACACGTACATAGCCCTATGTATACACAGGTAACTCAATCAGTTGGAAGACAAATACATCAAGCTGTGGAAACAGCACATGTGTTGGGATTGTCAAAGTAAACGTATCTAGAAATGCAAAAGTGCATGCCGATTTGGCAGTAAAAGGCAGAGGTTTTATGGATGTCACAAATTAGCTTCAATTAGAAGGCACATCAGACCTGACATGCCTGACATGGCAAGTCTGTGGAGAATCCTGCAAAATAGTTTCAATGTTAATAGTTTTGCTTAAACAGCATTTGAATGCTTCTCTACGTCACACAATTTTTATAGAGAAGAATATTGTATATATATATGGTATTACAAGAATATCATAATGCCATATTAGATATATCATCAGAAATGTGGTTTAATATCTTTTTTATTTTAATAAATTTTACATTTACTCTACTGATGCTTAGGCCTAAGAAAAAATGATGTTTGTTTTCGCTACGAGGTGAAAAAAATTGGACACGTGGCAGCGCAAACGTTTTTTTTAAACTTTTTTGTGCCTGTGCGTGTGTGTGTGATACATATATATATGTAAACTTTTTAAAAAATTGGGCACGGTAGGCAGGCAAAACGTTTTTTTTATCAAATATTTATTTTTATTTTGTTTTGGCGATTGTTGTGTTAGTGATTACACCATTGGTTAACGCGTGTTCAAGTGTTAACATATAGCTATAGTGACGGTGGCTCCTGCTACCAGACTGCCGTATATAAGCGCTGCACGTGAGCAGTCGCTCTCTTTACATCATGTAAGCAAGCCACACTAATGTGTGAATAAACAGCTCCTAAGTTACTCACAATCTTATACGTTTCTATAACGCAACAGCGATCACAATAAAATGTTTCGACACGGCGGTTAAAAATGGACTCGGTTGGGTTAGCGGAAACAAACGTATTTTTTAGGCTTTAGTATAATGTCTTCTCACATAATTGTGCTGTTTGACAGTGTATCGCGAATCTGCTAGATCAGTGAACTAGTTTTGCATTGAAATTTTGATATATATATATGAGTGTGATTCCGGCACTATTTAGTTCATTTCATTTCTTTTACAGGTTGCTGTTGTTAGTTTTAAGTCTGTTTGCCTGCAAAAAAGTTGGTTCACTGAACAATGGCTTGGCACTGACTCCACCAATGGGTTGGTTGGCTTGGGAGAGATTTCGCTGTGAGGTAGATTGCGATGAAGACCCCTACAACTGCATCAGGTCATATTACTAAATTAACCTTAGTCATATTCATTGTGTCAATATCAGTATAAATATATTGGCTGTTATATATATATATATATATATATATATACATGTGTGTGTACGTGTGTGCGTGCGTGCATGCGTGCATGCGTGCCTGCGTGTGCGTGTGCGTGTGCGTGTGCGTGTGCGTGTGCGTGTGCGTGTGCGTGTGCATGTGCGTGTGTGTGTATACTATATCTAAACTTTTCCACCAGAAATATAGAAGTAGCTTATTTCTTGAAACTATGAATTGATACTTGGGAAGTGTTTCCTCATATACGTATGTGGGACTGGAGGCAGTGAGAGACAATCTCTAGATTAGAGAATTGTTACAAAATTCACACACCTTCAGTCACCTTATTTCCCATTCTTTTTTTTTCTTTTTTTACAAATTGTATCACTGTACATTATAGCCTCGTTCACACGAGACCTCGTATTTATGAAATACGGTATTTGCGAAATACCGAATCTGAGAGAAATACGCGGCCGAGCGTTCACACGCTGATTCGCGGCTCCAGAAATACGGTATTTGCGAGCTGCGAGCTGCTTTAAACAATCAAGCGAACAATGCGAAATAAACAATGCAATGCGCACCAACTGCCGATAACATACGTAGACTGGTCCGCTCTCGACAGTTCCACTCGCGTTACACTGGAACTGTCGAACGCGGACCAGTCTATAAAATACGCGGCTTCAGAAATCCGGTATTTAGCGTTTACACAAGGAAATGCGCGATCCAAGAGATCCGGTATTTCTCAAGCACGCGGTCTGGGAAGCCGCGTATTTACAACAAATACTGGAGATGTTTAGATACCGTATTTTTTGGACCGCGCATTTTGCCTCTTGTGAACGCTAAATACCGGATTTCTTGCTACGTGGGAACGCGGCTTATATAAATCTGTAGGCAATACATTACATGTACCAAGCAAAACAAACATTCAAAATAGCACAACACAACACAAAACAAGCACACCCGAGCATGTAGAGTGTAGACACCATGCTGAATTTGTAAAAAGACCCCTCTCAAAAAAAAAGAAGAAGCCTACCTACCTACCCAAACTTTTCAGCCTGGGTCGGGTGAGGGCAAACAAATATTTTTTTTTAATTGTGGCTTAATTGACAAGATGTTATTAGCTAGTGTAGTGTGTGAACTCCCCACTTTTGTTTACAAATGCTACACTCCACGCAGTGCGATATTACACACAGTGTGATTACACACAGCGTTATGATAATGGCAAATCATCACCTGCACTGCGTGGCGTGTAACAAATGCCGGTGTATTTCTTTCTTGCAGTGAGAGTTTGTTTATGGACATGGCAGATGTTCTGGTTTCCGATGGTTACAAAGATGCAGGTTACACATATGTAAATGTTGATGACTGCTATATGGAGAAAAACAGAGACAGTCAAGGGCGATTAGTCGCGGACCATAATCGATTTCCTAGTGGCATGGAAAAACTGGGGAAGTATGTAAGTACTAGTATACAAAGTGGTGCACAGCACTACAAAGTGGTGCAATGCACAGCATTATGCTAGGCATTTAATTGCATGTATTTTAGGAAACAGTATACATATCACAGAATGTTTACCTAAAACACGAGTTCCCCTGCTTTACTACTATGACTCATTATTCAACAAACCCGAAAATTAATGTAGAGATAGGAACGTTTATGTTTTTTAACCCTAACCCTAACCCTAGCTGTTATTTAATATTAATGTATTGGTTATTAATTGTAACATTTTTTAATGGGTGCACTTGCTTTATAAATAAGTGCCGCAGAGCGACAGCGCTCACCTGACGGCAGGTGTTCTGATGCCAAACTCACTGGCAAACGAATGAAGAGCACCCTCCCATCACCGCGTTCGCGCTCGGAGCATATATCTAGGATACTACTAATACAGATATAAAATCTATGATAGCTAGGCTTTGCTATACCGGTAGTACAGTAATAAAGATACAGCTGTGTAACTTTAATGACTTCGCTATATTAACATGTTATCATGGATATTCAGAAAGTGCCATATGCCCGTTACACAGAAAGTGCCATATGCCCGATACACAGAAAGTGCCATATGCCCGTTACACAGAAAGTGCCATATGCCCGTTACACAGAAAGTGCCATATGTCCGCTACGCACCATTTTTTAATGTAAGAAAAAGATAGTTGCCTAAATACATTTACAGTTGTGTTCATAGTCTAGAGGGTTATTTCAAGATTTGGATTAGAGAAAAACTGGAAAGATATAGCCATGAAGCTCACAGAGTTTTCATGATGTGTACAGTACAGTAATAACCCTTGTCCGTTTTCTGTCATGTCCGTTATGGAAACTAAATGTTCAATCTCTGAGGAACTGTTTGGTGAAATATCACATAACTTATCATATACATCAGTGGCTGTCGAATGTTACTAATGCACAGAGTTAAACAATATTTCTTTCTTTAAATTTGATCGTACTGTGCACTTAATGTTTTAGAAAACTGTCTGGCATCATATGTCCGTTATGCTGGAATTGCCCAAACATTGTATTTAGTACTAAAATCTAAATGTTTACGTATTCTCTATTGTCTAATAAATCCACACAAATACTGTTGAAATGCATGTATGCTATTTTCCACACACTCACAGCATACTGATAGAGCAGGTTAACAAGCGTGACAGCAGAATTTACCCAATGCTCGCTCCTTTTCACACCTTCATAGCACAAATTCACAACAAACCACATGTATTCATATTTGTGTCTATGCGTAAAAAATTTGCACTTGCTACAAATAACACTGTCACACTAGGGTACAGCTGAATTTACCCAGAGTAAGCTCACATATTCCTGCAGGAATATAGCCCTCCACGGTTTTGTAAACTGGAGCAACGGCATTTTTATGATCTGATATTCCTTACCGGCACTATGAGAATATTTGGCCTAGTCATGCATCTGACATCATTATTGGGCAAATTATTCTTGAACTGAGTGACGTGTGGGCTGGTCGTGGAGCTCAGAAGCATGGACCACTTGAACCCAGAATTCCTGCAATGTGCAGCTATTTCTCGTATATAAACATGCAGTTCTTCTGGTTCACAAAACTGCTGAGAGCGATATTTCCACAGGATTTTACAAAAAATTTTTAGGTAAAATTCAGTAGTATCCAGGGTACAAGTGATAATTCAAACAAATAATTATTATGCTACACACCAATACCAACATGAAGGCAGTTAGTGGTGTATTAATCCCGTGAACATGTGACATGAAATGACCGCTGTGCAACTAGTGTGCTGCTCACGCTTTCCCAGCTGCTTTTTTGTGACCGTGAGTTGCAAATACTGGCATGTGTGCACTGGGATTGTGAGTTGCAGTGTTTGAAAGGCATTTACATGGAATTATTGGGCTATAGAGAGAAGATCAACATTAGGACTTTGGTTGCAAAGACAATTTCTATATTTACCATACTGTGGCAATGAAATAGCCCACCAGCCTGTGAAAAGAGCCATAGGCAATTGGGCCAGACCACTCCAAATTCCAATAACAAATTATTGTAAATAAACACAAATTGCATTGGCAACCGCTACCGGCGACAATTCCACGTAAACGCATGCACACCACTGTGCAGAAACTCACAGAAATATAGAGCAGGTGGGAAAGCATGAGCGCCAATGACAATGTGTTGGTGTACACCATGTGCGGTTCAAGGATAGAGAGCATGGCCAGATTGAGACCTATGTCATTTTCGTAAATGTGGGGGTAGCCCCTTTAAAATCGAGAGGGGTGTTGTTGAGGGTGTTGTTTGTTCATTTCGACCGAGAAATATTATGTGAGTTCACAGGAAGTGTGGGAAAAACTGCGTTGAAGCGACACTACTCGCCCGTTTCCGACTGTTTCTCACCATTGCTACGCGCGAGAATTTCCCGTCATGTTCCTCTGCTACGGCCCTCAAATGTATGTGCGTATTTGCGCGCGCCATTTACGGACTGATACTACTTGCTCCAGTAAATTACCCGGAAATCCGTTGACATTTGTTGTTTTTTTGGAAACTCATAAATCAATGACGACAAAAGTCCTCCATTGTTGTTGACTGTACCCTACTGCCCTCTCGCGGCAATCTGATGTATATGCATTCGCCCCCCCCCCTTCTTCCAGCTGCCGTTGGCTGCGCACATCTGTCTGTCGCGCGTTGCTAACATCTGACGGCGGCTGCATACAGTGCCAGTGGTCAAAGCCAGCGCGGTATATACAACCAAGATATGATAAAACGCACGTGAACGCACATTCTTTCCGTTGGGTTCGATGCATTCTCTGTACATGAATAAATATATATCTATATTTAGGGTTAGGGTTAGGGTTAGGGTTAGGGTTAGGGTTAGGGTGAGGGTTAGGGTTCAGGTTAGGGTCAGGGTAATGGGTATTAGGCAAGACTATTTTTAATTTTTTTAAATTCTAATTTTAAATTTTCGCAGTCGCAGGAGTCGCAGCCACTTTGGTATATATATTTGTGTATATGTGTGTATGTGTGTGTATATGTGCGTATATGTGTGTATTATGTTTGCCCATGTGTGTATCTACAGATATATATATATATTTATATATATGTCTATATATATATTAGGGCTGTAACGATCCACTGAAATCGAATCGGATCGCGGCTCTCTTCCCTCGATCCGATCCTCGATATTTTTCCCCGTATTTTTTATTCCACTTTGATACCACTTTTTTCCTCCAATAGATGGCGGCACTATGCTATATACTGTGGAGTGTTACCAGAGCATATAAACCCAGTGATTTATATTCTCTGGTGTTACTCACCAATGTAACTCAGCGGCTCGAATTAACCGACCAAGGGTGCCCATATCAATCGCCGTACTGCCCCTGAAAATCCAACCCGACCGACGGCAGTCACCTGCCTCGCCCTTTTGTGTAATTGCCGTCGGTGCCCTTTAATTTACTGCCCTAGTTTCGTTTTTATTCGAGTCAACATAACTCGTGCGCGTGCGTGCTGTAGTTGCAATGATGAGCTTAAAACCGATAATCGCAGGAGGGAATAATAACAGCATCGGATAATTATTCGCTCCTGATAGCGGGCATGTAAAATTTCTTGTTACTGTACTTCCATTAGCAGAGGGGGGTACAGGGGTCGGTGTTACGGTGTAAACTGACATAGGGGCATATTGTTTTGTACATTAACAGCAAGACGATGTTGATGTACTAATTTGTTATGAGTTTTCCTTTATTTTACAAAAGTGGCTTTGTGCCTTTTAAAATTGCCTCTGTGCCCTTCCATTTTAGAGAAAATTAATTGCCTTGGCCTTCTCGTCGCTTAATTCGAGTCCTGGACTGTGCAGTGTATATATACTCTCTAGACTCTCTAGTCTATTCACCATTTAGTATTCATTGGCAATTTCGAATAATTTATTATTGAAAAATAATGAAAATATAAAAAATAAGATAACATTTCAATATTTTGGGAATCGAATCGAAGGAATCGAATTGAGAGGCTAATATCGAGATAACGGATCGAAATCGAGAGGCTTGTGTATCGTTTACAGGCCGCTAAATATATATATTAGACCAGTACTTGGTATATATATATATATATATAGTATATTCGTATATATATATTATATATATATATATATCTGTATATATATATATATAATATATATATATATAGTATATAACAGTCTTCGACGTTAGGCGGTGGCCGAAGTCTCTCTCGGTCCAGTAAATTTAACAAGTTAAATGGACCGTCGGTCCACCGTTTTTTTCAGACCACTGCCTAGTTACAGTATTTAAATAATTTATCAAAGTATTTATGAGACTACTTACTGTATACATAACTGCGAAAAACGCGGCATCTAAGCATTATCAAAACCGAACACCTCTTCGTGTTTTGTTTTTCATTAATCCAACTGTAAACTTGAAGATAAACGCAAACGGTTGTAAACATCACGGACATTGCCGGAGATCGGTTCACATGTTTATAACGACAGTTGTAAATGCTTATACCAACAGCAGCTTTAACATCAATTCATCAGCTCATCATTTATTTATCACCGACGAAAGCTTGACGTATCGTTGACTCTGGTATTCTTCCGTTACACCACTGAACCGTAAACACACACCTCCACGTCGTAACTCACAAAGCCTACTGCCTGCGTTCACTGCTTTGCACGACCGAACCCACCCAAAACCAAAAACGCAAAACCAAAATCGTCGCGGCCTATCATACGCGAGCCATACATGATGAATATGACTGTTACTGTATTCAATTGCTACACGCAGATCGAGACTGATGATGAAGATGCAGCTGACAATGAAAATTAAAAGCCTGATTAAGGTTTTTAGTGAAGTTTTATTGCAAACATGTATGTTTTCTTGAAATGAAACTGAAATATCTCAAATTGACAAAAATGCAAACAAGTGACTGAATGATTATGAATGTTGCAAATACTATTAAAGTTTAATAGTCTGCTTTGAAAAATTGAGTGTTGTTCCTTTTGACTAAACATGCTAAATGTGTGATTCAAGTTATCCATCAATATGTTCAAGAACTGATATTTTGTTAGATGAAAAAAAAATCGCCTAAAAAATGTCCAAATTAAGAGTACAAATGCAGAGCTAATTTTTATCGCCAAAATGGCTGGAAATGGCATTTCATGAAGTCTAGATTTCCAATTTTTTCCGGGGGGGCCATGCCCCGACGCCCCCCTAGTTTGCCTCGTGACCTGGCGGGCACTCGATGCAAATCACATTCACACACCTCGGCAAGCGAAGGCGTGTGATTTTCACTCGCCTGCTTTTTCAAAACACAAGGACTGATAACACTTTTAAATCTTTGTTTCATCGCTAACCAAACGTCATAGGTATTCTTACTGTCATCATTAGCAGTGTGTGAAGGGTAATATGATGAATATTTGATAGGTATTCCTACTGTTATCATTTGCAGTGTGTAGAGGCATGTGATGTGATATTTGATAGGTATTAATACTACTGTTATCATATGCAGTGTGTTAGAGAGTATTTATTATTAGGTAAAATACAAAATTGATATTACTTGTTTTGTTCTTTATTGTCAAAATGTGCAAAACTAATATTGGTCGCAGTAAATAATTTAGTCCAGTCCCAGTAATTTTGCTGGGCTTGGTGGACCGAAGGTCCAGGTTTAGAAATTTCATATCGTGAAGATCTGTATATATATATATATATGTCGCCTATATAAAGCCAGTCAAGAGACTAATAATACCTAGAGTGCATACAACAGGCAAAACGGGAAAATAGTGCTATTTCACAGACTACATTCCATTTCTACGTTTGGCTGCGAGTCTATAATAATTTCATGGTATTGGCATTAAGCAGATCCTTGCTCTTAGCAACAAGACGCAACGCTTGTCAATACGATACTCCTAGGCTGAGCATATAGGCCTGCTAAACCTCCCCTTTCAGCAGAAGCTAATGCCATTAGACGCGCGTAGGTTGCTGAAATGAATGTGGATTCGAGGCGGCGTTAGGCATGTGGGAGGGGAGGTTTAGGAGCCGATATCTCAGCCTAGGAGTATCGTATTGACAAGCGGTTGGTCTTGTTGTAGAGAGCAAGGAATTCTGCTTAATGCAATACCATGAAATTATTCTAGACTCGCAGGCAAAGTAGAATAATGTAGTCGTGAAATAGCACTATTTTCCCGTTTTTCCGTTGTACACTCTAGGTATTATTACCTCTTGAAGCAGTGTATATAGCATAGCGGCGCCATCTATCAGCAGAAAAATCGTCTTTTATTGCTGACCATGCTCTCTATCCTTGAGCCCCATGTGCTGTGTGGTTGTTGTGGTTTTGTGCTGACACTGCACTTCACTGACACTGTCACGGACAGTTTAGTTATTGTTTAGTGTTTAGCACCCCAGATTAGTTTAGGACATTTGCGAGGTACCAAACCACAGGCACTTGGAACGCCTCAATAAAAAAATATTATATAAAAATAAGCTCTATTTCGCCTATAATCACCTGTAAATGCCGGTCAAATGCTCATCTGCAACACACAAGTACACCGCGCGCTAGCTGCTGCACACTGACACATAATTATATAGTCTTGTATATAGCAGGTATATAGCAGGTAGGAAATATAGGAAATAGGCAAATATAGGAAAAAGGAAATATAGGAAATAGGAAATATAGAAAATAGGAAATAGGCAGGTATATAGTCTTGAATATAGCAGGTAGGAAAGCGTGCTGCCAAAATTCGATTGACGCTCGCTTGATTTCATACGAATACATCACAAATATTCAACCATTCTACTCCATCTTTGTTTCTATTCGAAGAACAGTTTTCACTTGTTATAAAAACATACTGTCTGTGTTCGTAACCAAGCTGTGCCACGCGAAATCACACAAAGCCTGACGAAATTCTCGCGTTTGCTCCCATTGCGCAGTTTATGTAAATGGCTGTCGGAATCAGGAAACACCCACCGGCGCTCTTCGTGACCTGATTTTTGCGCCGCATTATTGCAATGCTCCACTGGCGGCTTTGACGAGGCTCGTACGGGAGTTGGAAAGCGTGGTAGTTTCCCAAAATGCAGTGCGCCGCCTATAGCCCTCCCTGTACTTGCAGCCATTTATATAAACTGCGCAAAGGAAGCGAACGCAAGAATTTCGTCAGGTTCATGCGATTCTACAAGCTGCATCTGACTATGTCAGATGAGCTAAAAACCATTTGCTAAAACATGATGATTATGACAAATTTATAAACATGAGTTAATACAAAATTGTCGATTACAAATAATATGTTGAACGTTTAATTCCGCTTTTGTATTTTACAACTTCATGCGCTGATGAAATATTGGTATTAACATAATTGTGTGTGCATAATATAGGTTCTTGATATTGGTGTGTGTTGTGTTAACACTAGCTTATGGTGATATTTTTTCATAACATCCTTTCTCAACTATTTTTAATATCTATTCTAAACATTGTAAAACTTAAAGGGATACATGACCTAGGTTCCTTGCATATTTCCAGTTAAAATAGGTTTAAATTACTCTAGATATAAATTTCATTGTTCAATATTCATTAGAAATATTTTTAAAAATTTACAAAGCTTACAACGATGGTGGTGCCACTACTATAGTCTATCTACTTTCAAAGTCGCACATCACAACTTTTTGGCTGCAGGCTACAGAACGAAGGTGTTTCATATTTGAGGACTACATAGGAAAAATGATCTATGTCACATTTTTAACTTTTTGAGAAATTCAAGGAATAAGTTTCAAAACGCTTTCCATATTTTGGTGTGATAACGTGACTGGGCTTAGCTCAATTCGTTCCCTTTCTAGCATGGACATGGGTGAGTTTGATTGGACTTTAAACGTTTCGTTCTGTACGCAAAGGACATAGATTGTTCTGCACTGGTATCCCGATTCTTTTCCCTGCTATAGAAATGGACATGGATTGTTTTTGTCAAGAACTAGGTAGCTTAATGAAAGCTTACTTGATTCTCAACCAGATGGCAGCACCATCTCAAATTTCTCCAAAATGTGAATTAGACCGTTTTTCCCCTGCAGTCTTCATTTATTAATTTAAGAGGAGAAGGATTGTAAAATCTTATAAACAACTCGGTTATAATATGGACGAATTTGCCCTAAAATAAAATTCGTTCGGTTAAATAGCAGTCGGGTGTAAATGCAATTTCACTATTGTGATTAGCCTGTAACGTTCAAAATAAATTGGCAATTGTTGTATAATGACTTTTTTCCTTAACATTCAGCTTCATTCAAAGGGGCTAAAGTATGGTATGTATGAAAGTGTTGGAGATAAAACGTGTATGAACTATCCTGGAAGCTGGCAGCATATCAGCAAAGATGTCCGTTCATTTACTAGCTGGAAGATAGACATGTTCAAATTTGATGGCTGTTTTACAGAACATTGGAAATTGGATAAAGGTACTTACTATAAACATGGCAGCAACTCTATATCTTATTAATAACGTTATTTATCCTTCCTAAGCCCATGTAGCCACAATTATTTCCTTAGTGTTAAGAGTCTTTTTGGAAAGGATATGATTTCATGTCAGCGGTGGATCCAGGATTTTAGGAAGGAAAAAAACGTTCCTAAAACCTTTGTAAAAAGGCACTTCGCCCCCCAAAATTTTTTACTCTTTAAATTTATTAATTTCACATATATATGCGTTTTCGGTCCATAAGTTATATTAATGTGAGCTTTTAGCATAGCTGATTGAGATGCGTGCATTTGGCAATATAATGTTACTCATCCAGTGCATCTATACAGGCGACCGTACAGTGCATGGCGCCACCACTGTATTGCTAACATCATTTTAAGAAAGGCAGCAGTTAGTTTTGGACCTAGATTTTCCGTTTTGGATTTGAGCATGGTATAGCCCCACTCCTGGGCCCGACCTATATATATATTCTAAGAAAAACGAGGGCTTGATCGGGTCCGACTGAGTGAAATACTTGTCAGATACAGGCCGAGCGGCAAAACATACCGTTTTTTTAATAAGACAACTTTTGCAAAAAGGGCACTTTGTGTGGGAAGGGTGGGGGGATGCGCACCCCCTGGATCCGCCCCTGCATGTGTATAGTCTGCTTTTATTCTACAGCTCTGGCGATTAATAGATTGGTGCAGTGTGCTATACCTACTCGGAGGCAGTCAATAAAACGGTGCTTCAATCCCATAGCATTTAATTGGGGTTCTAAATGTTCAAGTGTCTTTTTTAAATGATGCATTTTGTCTATTAGCTTATAGATTGATTTCTATTGCAGCCTGAAGAATGTCAATTGAAGTTATTTTTTAATATGCTGAAAAGGATGTCCAATTGTTGTCCAACTTTTTTTTAGTAAATTTTACGAAGTTTGAACTCCAGTATGTAATAGGGAACTCCTGTATAACATATGTAAATCTATCTGAAGTCACTATGTAACTTTTAAACATAATTGACTATTTGCTAAAAAGATCATGTTTACTAATCAATAAAGATGCAATGTAATTGATATCGTGTTTCTTTCTGTTTGCATGCACAATTATAAACGTTAATAACATCAGTTTAATATGTACGCACATCTTTTTCAGCATACCCAGAAATGGGGCAAGCTCTGAATAAAACTGGTAGGCCAATACTCTATTCATGCAGTTGGCCATATTACTTCTTTGCTGCCGGAATGCCTGTAAGTTGAACTCTCTTATTTGAAAAATTGGACTCTTGTGGCGGTATACATGCCTATACACGTAGTAAACTTTGCCAATAGCATGTGTTTAGGTTTTTATAGTTTTTAATTATTGATATTTATTATAAACTTCATATATTTCTAAACTATTTCAAACTTTGTATGTATATAGGATGGATCTTGCAAATCGCTGAGTTCCTTTCCTTTCTGTGTTAAAGAAATGAAAGGTTTTACCAAATTGAGCAATATTGCCCTCAGGACTGTTAGGTAGATCAAGTAAATATCAGGGTTTGATATTGTTTTTTAATCGTTTTTTTCAGTGACATAGTAAGATCATTAGCCTTCATTCGCATCTTCTAGCTAAATTTGTTTAAAAACTATGTAAGCAAATGCATATATACATACATACGCACGCACACGTATGCACGCATGCACATGCGCACACACACAGACAGAGAAAGATTCGATATGCGCACGCACACACACACAGACAGAGAAAGATTCGATATGCGCACGCACACACATGCATGCATGCACGAACGAACGAACCCACGCACGCATGCACGCACACAGCTTGCCCCTTTCACATCAATTAATAAACAGGTAATCGGTATTATAATGAATTTACCTTGACAATTTATATTTAAATTACAGTATGACATATTGAGTTTGACATAAGTATCATAATATATTATTCAGTAGTGTAAATTCAGTTTAGGTTGTTTTATATTTAGGAGTTGTAGATACTAAATGCGAATGCGAAACACCCCCTAACTTGATTGAAGCACACTGAGGCAGCTTCTCATATAAACCTGCGATAAAAACAATTACTGCTATTTTATCAGCAATGTTGCTTTTCAGTTCAACTACACCCAACTACCTCATTACTGCAACATGTGGAGAATGTACCATGACATCGACGACACGTGGAACAGTATATCTGCAATTATTAAGTTCTACGGTGACAATCAAGATCTCCTTGCTTCTCTGGCTGGTCCTGGCCACTGGAATGATCCAGATATGGTAAATGACCCTTTAGCACTTTGTGTGTGCATGTTATTTTAGCATGTGTTTGCTTTTATCGAATTCTGCAAATTTTGCTAGATTGCAAATTGTATTGTGGCAGCACAGTATAGGTTTATGCCCTACCTTATCTGCCAATTGGAATTACCTGTTATAACTAGCTTTAGTAGGATGACTAGCTTCCATTAATAATAATTCTATTCATTTATAGTAACCATACAACTGACCCTTAGTTTATGTAAGTTTAGCCTGTGCAATTTCGCAATGAAAATTGACTCTATAGAGTCCATATCGTCTGTGGTATCAGTCTGCATGTTGCTAGCCATTCAGATGCATGTGGCACATGGTGCACATGAATGGGTCACACTACATGAGAATATATGTACAGTAGCTACTCTAAACCATTCAGTCGCCACTACCCTGTGTAAATCTGTGTCAATTTTCTGGAATACCCAGGGTTATTATTCTTTCTTGTTCCTGACATTTCACTTAAAAAATTAGAAAATTTTACTTAATCAGTATCCTATTATTTTTATTGTCATTTTATTGTTTAATTGGTATAAAATTGTGGTAGGATGGGAACTAAAGGAGCTGCAGAATGCATTGTGGAATGTATCCCTAATTTTATGTTTATATAAATATTCTAGATTATAACCTTTTTGAGAATGCAACTTTCACGTATATACAATAGCCATCTATGTTCAATGGCACCCATAATACATAACATATAGTTCAAATATGTCATAATAACTATAGTCAAATCACAGTTACATATGATGACATGTGATTATCTCCACCACATGTTTCATAGACGCATGATTGCACGTTAGACTTGCATATAGGCGACGACTCTTCCAGACAGTTCCATCTTGCTCTCAGGCTGCACACTCTTTCACACTGAGCTTCTTATTACACTTACTTGCAGCTGATCATTGGTAATTATGGGCTGAGTTACGAGCAGAGCAAGGCACAGATGGCCATGTGGGCAGTGTTTGCCGCCCCACTGTTCATGTCGACTGACCTTCGTGACATCAAACCAGAGCTTAGGAACATTCTGCTCAACAGAGAAGTGATCGCAGTAAATCAGGACCCTCTAGGAACACAAGGCCGAAAAGTGCTGAGTGTAGGTGTCATTTAATACAATATCAAGAGCTAATAATACCTAGCGTGTACAACGGGAAAACGGGAAAATAGTGCTATTTCACGGCAATATTATTCTACTTTGGCTGCGAGTCTAGAATAAGTTCATGGTATTCCGTTAAGCAGCATTCTTTGTTCTCTAAAACAAGACCAACCGCTTGTCTCTACGATACTCCTAGGCCGAGATATTGGATCGTAATCATACCTCCTACCCTGGCCTCAAATTTGGGCATGTGACATCAATTATCATCGCTCCAAGCGGCGACGGAAATCGATTGCCAAAATCGTTAAGCGCGCAAAGGTTCGGGAATATGCAGTAGCAAGGTGTCGTGAGGCCAGTGTGGGAGGCATGATTACGATCCAATATCTCGGCCTAGGAGTATCGTAGAGACAAGCGGTTGGTCTTGATTTAGAGAACAAAGCATGCTGCTTAACGCAATACCATGAATTCATTCTAGACTCGCAGGCAACGTAGAATAATATTGCCGTAAAATAGGTCTATTTTTCCGTTTTCCCGCTGTACACTCTAGGTATTATTAGCTCTTGATAATATGGATGCCATAATATGCATGGCCTATGATTTATAATCCGTGAATTGTAACTGACCAGTTCCTATTTCTGTGTAATACCAAGTGTAGTGGTAAAAATTTACCAAGTTATCAAGCAGGTAAGTGGAACTTGAATGACTTGTTGTTTTTTGCACTAATCAAGGGAAAGTAGTGGGTTTGATGATATGCTGTGAATATTATCTCAAGAAACTATGAATAAAAAATTGTATTAATAGTGATGAGTTTCCACACGAGAACTATTTCTGACAGTATTCAGTAATAATAAATACTGTAGGATAGATGTGTTTAACCTGATTCTATAGTAATAGATTTATATATTGAGCTCATCATTTAATTCTTTCAGAGAGGTGGTATAGAAGTCTGGCTCAGGCCCATCATCCCTCGGGGTAGTAGTGCTGTTGTATTCTTGAACATGAGAGTCGACGGAACGCCAGTGAAGTTCACAACAAGCCTGCGTGACATTGGCCTTACAAAGCGTCAAGGGTACCATGTTCGTGAGATCTTCCATGAGCACGATTATGGCTTCATGCACCCTGGCGATGTTTTCGAGTGTAGAATCAACCCTACAGGGGTGGTGATGATTACTGCACGATTGCAATCCCCGTAAACGTATCAAGGGGTCAAATATCTTATGAATGCATTCGTGACTATCTCATAAATAAACTAGAGCACTCGGAGAGCGCAGACCTCCGCCAAGGCAGCTCAATTCTCTCACAGTGAAAAATTTTATTAATTAATTGGATCCGGATCACCACCAAAATGTAATCAATTCTAAGTTACCTCATTTCTGACCAATCCTGAAAATTGCATTAATTAATTAATTAATTAATTGGATCCGGATCACCACCAAAATGTAATCAATTCTAAGTTACCTCATTTCTGACCAATCCTGAAAATTTTATTAATTAATTAATTAATTGGATCTGGATCACCACCAAAATCTAATCAATTGTAAGTTACCCCATTTCTGACCTATCCTGAAAATTTTATTAATTAATTAATTCATTCATTGGATCTGGATCACCACCAAAATCCAATCAATTCTAAGTTAGCCCATTTCTGACCTATCCTGAAAATTGTATGACAATCCAGCCATAACTTTTTCAGTTAGGCTGTACACAAACCAACAAACACACGCCGGTAAAAACATAACCTCCTGCCAACCCCTTGGCGGAGGTAATGAGTACAGTGAGTGTACTATTTCTTGGTCACGTCATGTTGAAAAATGATGAGGACCTTTTGAGAATCTCATATCAACCGTCCAGCTAACACATGTTAGCTGCGTGCATTGTATAATAGACAGCCGGTATGAAATTTTCCCCGTACGATTCGTGGCTTTGGTTTTGATTGTTGTTTAAAGGGATACTAGACTCTATGATTTTACTGCATACAGCTGTACTTACTGTGTAACAAATCGTCTATACCCACACGTACTTGTTACCAGATACCTAATTTAATTGTTATAATTAATTATACATCAACGCTACGAAATTTGAACAGCGCCATTGACACCCGCGACCGTGCTGCCACCCTGAAAAAGTTGTGCATTTCCCAATATATTTTGCACGTTACAGATCGAGGGCTAATCACAAAGGTGCAATTTCATTTATACCTAAATGCTATTTAACTGAACGATGTTCATTTTAGGACAAATTATCCATAATATAACTGAAACTATATGTCGTTTATAAGATATTACAATCCTTTTACTTTTAAATTAATAAATAAGAAACAACCTCGCCCTTGGCTGAAAAGTCGTTTTGCGCAATTTTCAGATCGTGTGCTTTGAGTGGCGCCACCGTCGTAATCAAACTGTAGCTGTTAGTTTTAAAACATAAAAAAATATTCTAATGGTGATTGAACCATGACACTTTTTATATAGCGTAATTTTAACCTAAATTAACTGAAAATAATCCTAGAACCTAGAGTAAAGGATCCCTTTAAAGCTATTATGATTGTTTGCAGTATTTTCTTAAAGCATAAATTTGCAAACGTTAAGAATTGTTTGCGAAAAATTGAAATAAACAGTTTATACATGTGCTCCCTATGCAGCCAAATGTAAATGGCTTCATACATAGACTGTACTATACTATCTTCTGTGTCACCATACGGAAAGCGTAGTTTCTGGATACGCTCATTATCTATAATTATGGTAAATGATTAGTCATACCCATTAGGGCACAGAGATCCTTGACACATGCCAACTTGCCGACAACTGCCATTTAAGATTGAGACATCTACACGTAATATCAGTTATCTGCCTGTTATAATGTGTGGTTTATTTGGTTATTATCTTTGTGTGGGGCACATGATCGTGACTTTATTGGAACAAAAGTACCACAAGGAATCAAGGATACTTACTTGGATGCCGACACTTCACCTTATAACGGCGATAGCAACGTGTTCAATTGTTTGGAATGAAGACTACGATATTCTAAGCTGCTTTCTATTTTTTTTTCTCGCTGAACAGTTATTCAGTAGTGAACTGGTGTGTCCAACACATGTCTGTTCGTACACAGAGTAAAATTGGCTGTCGGCTCATCCAAAGCCAGTTATACAGCGCCCCATTAGGTTCATGGATGGTACATGGGGTTTGGGACCTTTTATAACGGGTGTTCGACCTGTACCACGTAAAATGCCCAGCTTTGTTCGCATTGGGTTCGCGAATTAACTATATGCGTGTATAATAGGATGGATACGGAATTTTGTTGGTTAATATCCCGAGTATAATTGCCGAGTAATGATGACAAACCATCTGTATAGTAATGGTACCGGTATGCTTGTTATATTTTTATAAGCACGTATTTATCTATTTTACACTTTCAAGAGTATTTTATATTTAGATGTAATAGATGTATACATTCCACTGCAAATGTGTTAAACTATATGTCGGTAAAGCCGTAATTTAGCACTATAGATTGTGAATTTATTGGTATGTTGCCGATATCACTACGAAAATACACGAATTGGTTTAATTTTTGTGTCATGAATGTATGTTATAAGTACAACTCAGCGTTATTTGACTTTCTATGTTTATTGTTATTTTCTTCATGAAATCACTATTCACATTTGTTTATTAGCGATACAGATTTCATGCAAAGGCTACCAAAATGTGAAATAATTAGTCATTTCGTACATACTGAATACATACATGTACATAAGTACTACGCACGCACGCACGCGCGCACACACACCTGCATTAACTCGTAATACATTGTCATACGTAGGACGCATATACGTATAACTTATGTTCTGCGAGCTGAGATTAGGATCAATCTTGAACCAGGTTTAATACAGTCACAGACTCATAATTTTAACAACCTAAGATCGAGGAATCGGAGACAGCCAAATGATGCGTAAGTTAAGATCATTAAACTAATTGCATCCTAATTTAATCCTATGTGCAATGGGTGCCCCGCCAGCTAGCATTATGACGGACAGACGGGTAGACGGACACACGCACAGGCTGACAGACGGACAGACGGGTAGACGGACACACGCACAGGCTGACAGACGGACAGACTGACGGACACACGCACAGGCTGACAGACGGACAGACTGACGGACACACGCACAGGCTGACAGACGGACAGACTGACGGACACACGCACAGGCTGACAGACGGACAGACTGACGGACACACGCACAGGCTGACAGACGGACGGACGGGCGGGCAGACGGACAGACATACGGCCAGACCAAGGCCAGACAACCAGACAGTTCTCAACCGCGATGCCACGCAGTGCCGAATGCACTTTCCCTTGCCGATAGTCGGCGCTAGTGTCGGTAATGAGAAGTAGATGCCAAAAAAATTGACAGATAACCTGACTGTGACAGACAGACAGATAGGCATACAGACAAACAGACAAACAGACATTTTCATATAGATAGATAGATGGATGGATGTAACACCGTCGAAAGACAGATAAATAAATATATAGGAATAACCTATTGTTCTGGGTTGGCATACATGGCCAGCTGTGTAAAGTTGTAACGCGGGAATAGACAGGGTAGAATTAACCAATTATAGACAGTAATGTAGTACGGACTGACCATAAACAGTAGGTAGGCGTGTCTACCTATGTTAGTATATAACCGCGTGTTCGACCAGAGAGGGAGGGCAGAGCGAGAGTTAGAGACACCTAGACTCTAGACTAGACGCTATTGGTTCGAGCCAGCTAACAAACATCCTTAACCTCGTAAGTTAGGTGATGTTACTCGCGTACCTCGACTGTACGCATTCGCCCCGTTATGGGCGGATGCATAGTTATAGTCGTTCAATTAAAGAGATAACTTGATACGTTCATCAGAGTCGTTATGCTTCTTTATTACCTGCATTCAAATAGACGCTAGCAAAAGGGTGTATACACAGAGAGAGAGAGAGAGAGAGAGAGAGAGAGAGAGAGAGAGAGAGAGCGAGAGAGAAAAAAAATATAGATAGATAGATAGATATAGATAAATAGATAAATAAATAAATAAATAAATAAATATTATATATATATATATATATAGATAAATAGATAATAAAATAAATAGATAGATAGATAGATAGATACATAGATAGATAGATAGATAGATAGATACATACATAGATAGATAGATAGATAGATAGATAGATAGATAGATAGATAGATAGATAGATAGATAGATAGATAGATAGATAGATAGATAGATAGATAGATAGATAGATAGATAGATAGATAGATAGATAGATAGATAGATAGATAGATAGATAGATAGGTATAGATACATAGATAAATAAATAAATATATAGATACTAGATAGATGTGCCACGCGTCAGATAATCATGTATCATTATAGCTCAATATACCCCTGCCCCATGTGGCGGGAGCAAATGGCTATTTTATACAGGTAGAGTAAACATCGCACAAACAGGAGTGTCTTAAAAAATCAAATTCAGTGATTTATGCCTCTCGGTGTAAATAAAGTATACGACCATTCATTCAAGGATATAGTATATACACAACATGTCATGTTGTTGTGTATATATATCCTTGGTTCATTATTATCTTTCTGCTACAAATACAAACAATGTTAAATCATAGCCATTGTTTGACGTAATGGAATCATTGTCATTGACAACCACGACTCAAGCGCAAGATTCTAAAATTGTGCTTTGTGATATATAATTATATATATATAATAATGTGATTTTAAAGAATTTGAATGAACTAAGGATAGTGTACGTGTTTTGGGTTGATGCGTCGATGATGCCCGCTGTTAAACCACGGCCATGGGCCGTTAACGAGATACGATTGCATGGCTATCACCTTGATCGATATCAAACGGGTAACTAAAAAGGAGCTCTACATAGTATCTTCGGTGCTGCTAGGATTCCTCCTCTTCATCGGCGTTATCATTGACCTTGTCCAGTATACTGTCACGGAAAAGCCGCAGTCTTCTACCCAGACATTTACCGCCCTTGTATTAGTAAGTATTGCCTACTAGTAAGAATTATTAGTAAGAATTATCAAGGTGTGAATTATTAGTATTACTTAGTTCTATCACAAGTGGCTAATTAGTGCATGTCTCTAATCTGTGCGTAAAATCACTCATTCACTGCTCTATACTGACCTCCAATAAAGCTGATAGTGATAGGGTCTATGTCCCCCAGGGTACTATTATCGGAGGGTACACTGAGTACGGTTCGATATATCGGAAAGTACCTCGGGGGTAACTATACGATATATGTCGCTGCGTAAGCCTACTCTGCATTGTAATTTGTCCCACCGTACCCTGACTTTCACACACACAGTCTGTGAAACAGCAAAAATATTGAGATTAATTGATAAATCATAAATTAATATGAATAATTTAGAAAAAATAATAAGAGCTATAATAATCTCGTAGTTTAATGTTATCATTGTAATACTATCATTAGCATAAATAAAAAAGGTTTGATATTGACATCAATTAAAAAAAATCAATATGCACGTGACGGCGGCAATACCTTGCGGCGGTAATAGGGCCTACCTCACCCACCAGTATAGGGAAGAAGCGTAAATTGTTGTCATCCACTAAAAATAATCATTTTTCTGCAAAACCACATGTAGGCCCTATATATGGTTCTGCATAATTTTCATGATCAGTTGGCTGAAAGTGAAAGTCAGGGTACGGTGGGTCCGGGTGGGCCAATGCAGGGTACGCAGCGACATATCGTATACTGTATACTATAGTACCTCGGGGTACTATACGATATGTCGAACCGTACCCAGGGTACCCCCTGATAGTACCCTGGGAGACATAGACCCTATCAGCTTCAATGCATTTTAATAGTACAGTAGGGGCCTATAGCAAAACTCGTGATAAAATGTGCTAAATTATAGCATTCATGAATAGTAATCAAATTATCTCGTAATCTCGTTTCGATCAATAGAATTAATCATGCAATGTCAAATTTGATCCTTCTTTGTTCATCCTATGACTTGTGAATCATAGTCCTAATAGTACGTATGATGTTACACGTCGATGATGTTATGATCGAGGCGATTACTAGTATTTCATCTGTTAATATAATATAGTGATAATCAAAGCTATGTCATTAAAGTAGGTATACTGTCTACGGAAACATTTAAAAGACAATACGGTGTTATTTCTGCTGATGTACGTTGTGATAATATTTTTCCATGTTTGTTGTTATATACAACAGTCCAGCAATATTTCAGTCTGTTCTGCTAGCATCTATGACAAATACGTACGACATACCCACGCTCCTATGACACTATTTGTCATAGGAAGATTCTTCCTATGACAAATATTGTTGTATGTGTTGTGCGCATCATAGGAGTTTATAGGAGCACTATTATGAACGCAAGCAGTGAATTTCAGCTGTAAAGCGGAACGAAATTGACTCGCCAATATTTGTCATAGGAAGAATCTTCCTATGACAAATAGTGTAATAAGAGAGCGTATATATGCGTATGTCGTATTTGTCATAGATGCAAGCAGAACAGGTTAAATATTTAGTTATCGTTGCGTTAGGTGTACAGTAAAGTACATTTATCACGTCTCTGCAAACACGATGAAAACATGTGCGATGATTTCCAAACTAGTTACCGTTTTATTTCAGTTTACCCACGTTTTAGCATTTTACCTAGCTCTGCTTGGATTCGTATATACCTCACAAGCTGGAGAGCCAACCGCAGTGACCAAGACTGGACTATTTTCTATAGGTAACAATTATCTCTCTATTTCTTTCTCTCTCTCTCTCTCTCTCTTCTTCTCTAATCTACTCTCTCTCTCTCTCTCTCTCTCTCTCTCTCTCTCTCGTCTATATATATAATATATATATATATATAATTATATATCATATATATATAATATATATACTGTGTGTGTGTGTGTGTGTGTGTTGTGGGTGTTTGTGTGTGTCGGTGTGTGTGCGTCGTGCGTGTGTTGTGCTGTGCGGCGTGCCCGGTGTGTGTGTGTGTGTGCGTGCGTGCGTGCGTGTGTGCGTGCGTGCGTGCGTGCTTGTCGCACAAGAATAATATAATTGTAATAACAACATTGGCGTAAAAAAGCACATTTTCAACAAAACCAACTGCTTACAGGTAACTGCTTACGACATATCTGTTTGGGTTGTATTTATTACCTTCAAAAAATATCAACAAGCTTACACTGATATCAAAAATGACAGCGGCAACGTAAAAAAACATAACAAAACTGCGGATGCGTGAATAATTCCCATTGCTGCATTTAATCAAATTTTATGAGCGTACCGCACAACCCTACAATAGCGGTTATTGACGTTATATGCAGGGGGCGACATCGTTGGAATAGCTTTCGCGTCAGCACTCATAGCGATACGATCATGTAGCCAGCGGATCGTTTCAGCGAAAACGGCAGTAATTACTTATAGGAATAAATTTATAATGAGATGTTCGTTCGAACGCATCGAGTCTTCCTCGTGGACCCGCCACTGTACGTAATGTATATATCATAATATCAGGACTGGGTAATAGAGATTATTATAGATCTCTATTATCCTCTCCTAATAATATATGGTAACATTGTTTCTTTTCGTTGAGTTTCTGCGTGTCTTAATTAAGGTTGTGTTTAATTGCAGTTGGAAACATCATCGCCTTTCTTGTTCGCGTTGGAATGGAAATATCATTTGTAAACTACAGAGAAGAGTCCTACAGAAACTTCGCTGACTCTGGGAAATAGAGTCATGGCTCCGAATCACTAGTTGTGTCGCAGCCACAGATAGTTTGGACTGCAGAAAAGGACCTGTTTTATGTCCAAAGCGAAGTGTAGGCATCACGAATAGATGAAAAGTGATAACGTGGAGGACAGTACTCAGCGGTGACGATGGTTTTGTGTGGGCCCACACATGTTAGCTACGATGGATAGTGTTTCCACTGTCATAGTTAAGGCTTTAAATAAATGAATTAATGTTGTTTAGATTGTAAATAAACTCAATGAACTTGTTTTATATTTCTCTCACTTTCGATTATGAACAATCATCTTTGATATGACGTAAATTTAGTCAATCTGATGGTAATAGCTACATTTACTAACACTTAAACAGAGAGAAATCAGACACTGGTAAAAAATTAGTTTATTTTGAAGTTGTATAATATCAGCCGATTACAACTTACGAAGATATATATATATATATATATATATATATATATATATATATAATATTTCACCGTAGTACAATACTACAATGTAATGAAAATATTCTATCGAATATTTTTTAATTAAATTAGAATACACATACCAAAAGTAGTATGCAAATCAACTAAAATAAAAATGACCAAGTTCAACGTCAGGCGTCGCAGCCCAACAAATGGCAACCGTGTATTTCAAAAGCAGGACAGCTTTCCGCTTTCCTCCTGCCTCGTCATCAGTGGTTGACGTTTGCATCAAGTTACTTATTGATAAGCTCAGCTTACTCACAAAATCGCAATATATAATCACATTTAAGCCCATGTCATAATTGAATAATGTTGACAATATCATAGGGCGCGAACGTAACGTATATATAAAGGAGGTAATTTATTGCACAGCGAGTTTGTGAAGCCGATCGAGAGTGTCAACAGCTCCATTTTAGGCCGTTCGTTTCTGCAGTCTACGTCAGCGCAATGTGGTTGGTGAATCCCGCTGCAGACCGATGGCGCACTAGTCGCCAATCGATTGTCTGAAGTAAATAATTTAATCCAACTTACGAATGTTGTCGCACGTTGTCCGTGGATACATATAGTTCAACATGTAGCTATGCTATGTGAGAATAATTGCAACTGAACCTATTCCAAAATTAAACAGCGTCCTTTATCACCTACTATTGCTGAGAGGGTCTATGCCCCCCGGGGTACTGCCGGAACGTACCCTGGGTACGGTCCGGTATACCGGAACATACACTGGTACTGTCTAATATGCCGGACCGTACCTCGCCTACTCCACTAACGAGTCTAGGGAGTCGCCTACGCCTACTCCCTAACCCTAACCCTAACCCTAATCCTAACCTTAACCATATCAAATAATGCCCAGGGTACGTTCCGGTATACGGACCGTACCCAGGGTACGTTCCTGCAGTACCCTGAGGGACATAGACCCCATGAGCCCTACTATTGTCAATTTCATTATGTAAAAAATCCGTTTCCTTATGCCCAAATTGTAAATTATTTGGTAATACAATGTATGCTAGAATAATTTTTATAAAGTGCAATAATCAGCCTGTCTTGGCTACTGATTGCTATACGCTAACTTTAGACTACTATATCCTAACTAGGTAGTATACAGAGATCAGTGGTCTTGGTGGTGTGTAACCAAGAATTTGTACATCCAACGACCATTAAATCGATTCACAAATTCGCCCAATATAACTATCAAATGACAAAAAAAAAAGTTAAACGTCCCTTCATTAAGAATGAATCAACACTATGCATGCCTAGAATCTCTGTCCTTGCTTGCTGGTATTGACTGGTCTAGGAGCATTAATAAACTCCTAGTATATATACCTAAATTTCATTGTATGTACGTACCTGCAGCTGCTTACATTCACATGTGCGCTTTGATTCCTCTCGCAATTTTTTCAAGTTTTTCGTCACAATCTATGAATCCGTCGCCGTTCTGTAAATGAGTGCCCAAAATATGTTGTCGCTTAAAATAGCGAGAACGTGTGTGTGTGTGTGGGGGGGGGGGGGGGATTCCCAGTGTCACAAGTTAAGAGGATGCAATTTTCTAGTTCTTAATTAGTTCGCAATTCTAACTTTTATTCACTAATCACGAACAATTTATCAGGTATTTTCCGCTTCCCAGATAATTAAAATAGTCCAATCCCGCGTTCAGAAAATCCCCCCGTCTTAAAAGTAATCATGCGTGATTCACTAGATATTTTAATCCCGATCGCTGTCAGGATATTTTCGAGTGAGCAAGCGTGCCTATACGAAAATTGTATTAATTTTTAAAGTCAGATGACATGGTTTAATATTTCCGCGTGTCAGGACGAACACCTAAGTCTATGTTAATGTCGTATGCAAAAAACCAAACCGACTGATTTGTAGATAGAATAACATTGCAGGGGCGTAGCCAGGATTTTCAAAGTTGTAGGCACGACTATCTGAGCGGAGCGCCACCATCGGTTGGCGCGGAGCGTACAATAAAATTTTTGGTTTTACAAACCCCCCAGATGGCCGGAAACGGCCCTTCCCGAGTGTTCATTCTGGCTCCCTGACCTCTTGCTAACTTGAGACACCTAATTCAATATCACTTTTAAACCCAAAAAACAGAAACGAGTTAAAATAGCGTTACGAACGAGTTAAAATGTTAAAAAACTGACAAGATCGGATCCTAGTCTTTTTCGGCGGGTAGAGTGTTGAATGAAACGGCACGCGATAGAAATGACAGCCTAGATGACAGAAGAATAGGTCACCTAATTTAGCCATATTCTTGCTACGTTCATTTCAATAGTTTTTCCTGCCTATAGACTCTTAAACTCGTCCAGCAAGCTTATGGATTTGAATTATGGGTGTTTTAAAAAAAAAGATAACTTGGCCAAAAAAAGTGTAGGCCCGGGCCTACAGTGCTATACATACTGGCTACGCCCCTGCATTGAACCACTTGATTCATTTCTGATAGTCAATCTTGTTATATGGGGATAAGCGAGAAGGCCTACGCGTCTTATTGTAATCTATAGCACTTTAGTAGAATTGTACTAAAGTTCTAGTACAGCATTAGTTTATTCTCATTTGTTTAGTAGTTTTTCTTATACGGTATTAGTAAAGGGGAAAATATGCGTAAATACCTTTTTAGAATGCAGCATTTCCAGATTTACCAGGTCAACTTCAAAAACGTCCTCGTCTGTTTCCTTTGCATTCTTATTATGAAAAGAAGCGATAATCGTGTCACAAAGATATGCACGCACACACGCGCGCTCGCAGGTAACCCTCGTTTAAAATCGTATCCAGGTTAGCACAATTTTTACTTATTACGCTAATGTGCTGCTGACATAGTTTACACGTTTTCACATGTTAATTAAATAAATTCCGCCATATTTTGATTCACAGCATGCAAATGAAATCAGTTTTGCTAATCATGTTCTTCTAAAGTAAAGTTACTGTTCATCGTTTAAATTATCCTCTTTCCTAAAAAAAGTTGTTGAATAAAAACAAGCTGTTATTATGTAATTTTATGCGAACGTTCTCTTCGTTTAGTCTCTTACACGCATGCATGCATGCACGTAGCACACGTGCACGCATAATAAAATATACGTGAGAACGCAAACCAAAATTTAATCAAATCACTGAAGTAAGAAAGTATTAGAGCGATAAGCCTAGCTCTGATTATAACAATGAATAATTATAATTGTATCTTTTCTCTTCTCGTGAAATAGTGTCAAATCTGTTGCAGGTTTTAGCAACGGTACGAATTGTTCGATCTAATATGATATATAATCAATATACATATTCGTGCGGCGTATACAGACGCGTCCGTAAATATGTACTTACGATAATGAGGTGTCCTTTTAAAAGGTGATGATCGTGCATCTTGGCGTATGTATCGGCATACTGTAAAACACCAGTTATACTTCTATTTCGTATTGCTACAGTACGCTAATTTCGTGTATAAACCCAAATCTTATAATTTCAGTAGATACGACAATAACTAAATATAAACATGCTGCATGCATACAAGCATCCGCATATTACATGCCACGCAGTGTTCACGTACACGTGCGCGCGCATGCGCACAGATGAGCACATGCATGTGTGGCCGTCGCTCCGAGAATAAGAGATGATATACAAGCCAATCAACTCACCTCTTTATAATATCCACATTCGCCTCTAAAATAACGAAATGGAAAGTTTCAGTTAGGAATGCTTAATACATAATACTGAAAGCGCAATTTTGCTTTTTATGCTATATACGTATACCCTGTAAATTCCAGGAATATCAGTAATATATATATATATAATTATAAAAACAAAGTCAAGGTATAGAATAAGGGTGTTTAAAGTTTAATTGACGAGCTTTCGAGATTACATCTCTTCATCAGGTCAGCAGACATTGGAATAGAATCAAATAATCAAAACAAATAATGTTCACTCAATTACTGACTCATTAATTATTATGACACATGCACTCAATATATACTCAATAATGATTTAGCGACAATTACTGATCATATAATTCAGAATTATTGACATATGACTGAAGCAGAAAATTATTCTGAGGGGTTGGTGTTTGAATCGCAGGGCATTGAACGTAAACTTTAAGTTACGGTGATTTTTAGTCATGCTTCGTGTGTGTTTGTGTGGGTGTTGTGTGTGTGTGTGTGGTGTGTGTTGTGTGTGTGTGTGTGTGTGTGTGTGTGTTTGTGTGTGTGCTGTGTTGTGGGGTGTGTGTGTGTTGTGTGTGTGTGTGCTAGGTGTGTGTCGCCAGATGTGTCCTTGTGCTGTTTTGTGTGTGTGTGTTTGTGTGTGTGTGTGTGTTTTTAGTTGCGTGTATATATAAATATATAGTTGCGGTTCTTTTGTCGTGCCGTATTCATTCGCAACGCGCGAATTGTGTGAATCATTTATTTTTAGATTTCGTATAACCGCCTGTGTGTATTTGTTTTTGATTATTTAATTCTTATTCCAATGTCTTGATGACCTGATGAAGAGAGTGTATCTCGAGAGCTCGTCAATTAAACTTTAGAAACACCTCTCTATACCTTGACTTTGTTTTGATCTACACGGGTGTTCGTGTGTGACTTTACTTCTATATATAATTATATACATGATATATATGATAGCTTTATCAGACAATGTAGTTGTAATGTGCCGCGCTCATAAAATGCTTAAACTGCAGCTCGTAAGAGATGATGTACGCAACCATTATGTTTAATCCAGGATTAGAGGAATTTTTTCAAGCTAAAAATTGTATCAGTCCGCGTTTCTTGCGACACTCCCGAATTTGTGGTATTATAACAATAATTCCTTCTGTTACCCTTTGAATGTGATGAAAATGTACTTCATCTTGCGTCGATGCTAGTATGAGCGCAAATCTGAAATACGAAAACAATTGCATGCTGTAAATTTCGATAGTGAACGCTCGTGTACAGCGTATCTTGCAACGAAATGTGCAGTCAGTAGATTTTTTCATTCATATTGGCATTTCGGCTTTTCTGCAAACACGGTTTTATTTCGCCACCTGAAATGACGTTCTTACTGCTCAACTACCCATTCCGTTCTTGTGCGCGCGCGCTGTGTGGGTCGGCGTGGTGTTGTACCGGAAGGGTGTGGGGCCGCGCGCGTGAATTGTTTTTCGGGGCGGGGGTTGCCCGAGCCCGCCTTAAGTGCGGGCAGGGCCCCGGGGCCGCGCCCTCCGCATCGGCCCGCACACTATGGCAGACCTCATTGGTGATAGTCTAGCAGGATTAGACCACCTATATAGCTGTAAGCTCTGGGATAAGTGAAACTGTTCGCGGTGTGATAGAGCAAAAGACTGTGAGTGTCTCTTGTATACCTTGAATAAAATCTCTCTGACTAATGCGAGGGGCCTGTTGAAAACCGTATCTTGTTTCGTCTTACGCTCGCTGTGAACTCGCGGTGAGCATCGATGTATGATATAGCCCTTATGGAGTGGGTCTGATCGATCGATTCTGTACATTTACAGTACTATGCTATATTTATCTGTCAAACGCTATAGCTGATATAGCCTGTATTTATCCGTGCTTTGATATCATAGCTTTCATATTTGCCACACTAATATAATTAATGTTTATTGTTTTGTGCTCCAATAAGTGTTACTATTTTAGCGCCCCAAGTGCCCGTGGAGTGATGTATTGTAGTGAATTCGTATTCTATGTATTTCTAACCTTATCACAATGCTCTAGCTAAAATTATATCTCCTTTAAATATTATAGCTTCACTACCACTCCCCTGCATTACATCTGACTGATGTGTGACTATATATATCGGTTGTCGATGAAGCCGTTTATCTCTAGTATGTGTTGCTCAATTGTAAGCCGATATGCTTCATAGTCGGCACTAAGCAGATTATATAGAGAGCAAGTTATATTGGTCTGTTGAGCTCTCAGGTTTCACTAGAGTCTGTAACATAAATGTGTCTAATACGTGCGTGTAGATGTTTGCCTTCCATCATAAATATATCGTCTAATTTAACTATCATCGTGTTGTGTTTGTGTGTGTTGTGTGTGGGTGTGCGTGTGCGTGTGCGTGTGGCGTGTGGTGTGCATGCGCGTTGCATGTGTGTGTGTGTGTGTGTGTGTGTGTGTGTGTGTGTGTGCGTGCGTGCGTGCGTGCGTGCGTGCGTGCGTGCGTGCGGGCGCGGGTGTGTGTGAGAGATAGTGTTTGTCTGTGGATATGTGTGTATTCGTGTGAGTGTATAGCATGTGCGCGCCTGTATGGATGTGGTTGTGTCCATATACTGCGTGTGCGTGCATGTGCCTGCATGTAATTTCATGTGGTGAGCGTGCATGCCAATTGCGCGCACGCGTATCTGCGTGCGTGCATTCGGTTGTTCGTGTAAGTTGTGTTGATAATACTGTCGATTATATCAACGATAATACTCACAGAAGAAAGCGCCACGTTTTCTTACCTCTCAGAAGATCCTCGAACACCTCTGGCAACGTCTTGCATGCGCACTGCGCGGTTTGCGCTCGTAACCCTGTTATCTACACTGTCCCGAGGTGTCGCCCCCCACCCCCACCCTTGCTGTACGCTGGCGGAGCGGTTCTTCGAGATTTCAAGACAATTGAACAAGATTTCGCTGAGACGTTTGCCCCATGCCCTCAATGCTGATTCTAATGACAGCAACGAACAAAGTGGCGCCTGAAGGCACAAACTCGCAATAGGTCAACGTATTCGTATGCTATAGCCATGCAGCGAAGCAGTTGATCGTAGGCATCCGTTTAATGCACGCATGAAGCATCTGCACACTTGACCAACATACCGCGGGATCATGCTGCGCATCAAACCACTTGACTATGTATACATCGTCGCAAACTCATCGTTTTAGACACTGGCAGACATCATTGCGTTAGAGCTACTCTCTAGTCAAAGAACAATCTTTTTTTATCTCTAACCTGTGGCAGTTGTGAGACTCGCATACCTGTACAGACTGTGAATTTTTTTCGCTACATAAAAACTAGGATGGGACAGTGCCCGTTAAATATGAAACTATAGTCACACAGCTAGCTATTAGCCGGGACCAGTTCTATGCTAAGCTAGTCCAGTTAGGCCGCACGCACTCAGCACGTTCCATCACATAGCAGGAATAATATGAGAACGGGGTATAAATGTCTATATAGCTTTTCACTGACTAGACACTATCTTTCAATACATGGCCATGTCTTGGAGCTAACCCTAGCCCTGATCGTAATCTGATCTCCAACGTAAAAAGCCAGTTGGATCTTAATCTTGGCCTTAGGGGCAAAACTGCAGCACTTCTTGGGCTGCATGGGGCAACAACGGACAAGCACGTACTCCATTGGCAAAGTTATGGCGAGTTTGATGAAACCGTGAATGTTTCACTGTTTTATGCTCATCGGCGTCACGATCTGTCACGATAACAGTGTAATTGATTGGTGTTAGCTTCATATCTATACGGTGTATGGCTTTTGCGTTTAACCTGCTATTTTAACACTTTCAATAACAAAATATTTTCCATACGGAATAGAAACAAATTAAATCAATTTATTATTACCTTTGCGAATATTTCGCAGCTACAGCAAATTGGTAAATTAGTTGGGGCAATCTAATTGACAGTGTTTTAAGATTCATTCATAACCCATGTTCATACGCATGATTTTCCAAATTGATGAAAGCAACTCGTAATCTATTAATTATACTGCTTCTAATGAGCGATCACATTAACTGCAGTCCTACGTAAACAAGTCTAAGAGGATTAGACAACTATAACACTTTTACGCTTTTCTTGGTTTACAAAATCACCAGTCAGGATGTTATTTTCTCTGACTGCAGTTAATACCGGTAAGTCTGTGCTTAGCTTCTATCATACCCTGCCTGTTTAATTGCCCAAACTAACGCTATAATCAGCAAAGTATATTATGTCGCCAGTAGCGCCTTTCTCCACATAGTTATCACTGACTGACTCTCATTTTGTTAGGGTTATACGTACACTTACTGCAGTGTCACCTTTTTACAAGCAACCTAATATCTACACAACCAGCAGGACCTGGTGTATACGCATTTCCTTCCCCAAATACACTATTTCCACTTAGGATAGCATAACTTCGGACTGTTCGGTGAGATGCATGCTTGGGAACTGTAAGTTGTACACAAACTTGTCGCAATTCTTAGCAACACGCCACAAAAATGTCAAATTGCGCAAGCATGCGTGAATGGCTGGTGGTGTCCGGGTATGTAGCTCACGTAAAGCCATAGTGGGGGTGCGAACGTAGGGATATCCAAAAACAAGAAATGTCTATCGGAAATAATCAAAAACAGTCACATGGCGGTAAAATTTACGTTTTATTAACCATCATTAAATAGGTAAATAGATATTTATGGTTTTTATTATGCGTTATTTAATGATATGACGACGACTATAGATAGTCCAATACAAACGCCGAAACACGTATTACTTTAAAATGGGTCTGTCGCCACCGGGAGGTGTTTAAATTAATTGCCTGCACACATGCAATACATTTTCACAGACAGGTTGATATCGTTCTTGTAAATATGTCACGTGCATTCAAGGACTCAGTAGTACTTCGCGTCCAGCCAGAAATTTTCTGACGGATAGAACTGGTGACAAAATTTTAAGGCACGTACAGAAGTCGCACTATCAGATAGTGCTGCATTAAATATTCAATGCATGTAAATTGACGAGCTCACAGATAAGTCCCTTGCTCCGTGGACGCTAGTTCTCTTCTTCCTCCGATGTATTAGATTCCAATAAGAACGCACTGCTATCCGAAGACATTTTGCTTCCAAATAACGCCTGCGGTCAAAATTAGTAAATAAAAGCATAGTAGTGAAAGAAAGTATTCAATGATAATTATTCATTGCGCAAATAAATTTGTTATGAGTCCCTCGCGTATTAGTATTACAAACGAATTCTCTCCACTAATAGGTATTTCACATCCAAAAACTTTAGTACAGGAACTTACATGAGTAATAATGAGGTTACATGAGATATACAATTCGTATATTTTAATCGTCCCGGGCCTTCAATATAGCGCACTCATGAGTTTACATGAAGAGCTATACTGACGCGAAAATTAAAACTACGTTTTTTAAAACATTATAAATAGCACTGTTCAACGCCTCAAGCACCGTCACGAATAGACCGGTTTTACGCGCCTTTCAACAGACAGCAAAATAATGAGCTTTAAGAGGCAAACAATATTTAAAGATTTCCTAGTAACTTTGACGAAATCTCTTAGCGTTCCTATTTTTTCGTCTAAAGTTACAGCGAAATTTTTGCCAACACACCTTCTCTAAAATGCACAATGAACAATTGTCAAACTTTCGACACATCGTCTAAACTGTAAACCCATTTGATTTTCGAAGGCTGGTCGACCCATCATTCTCGGTACAAGTTTTGTTCATGCGTCGTCATTTGCTCACGGCGCCACATAAGAATAGCATTTCCAAGGTTACCCGGCGTTACACAGTACATGCCAAACGATACAGTATATATATATATATATATATATATATATATATATATATATATATAGTGTGTGTGTGTGTGTGTGTGTGTGTTGTGTGTGTGTGTGTGTGTGTGTGTCGTGTGTGTGTGTGTGTCGTGTGGTTGTGTGGTGGTGTCGTGCGTGTCGTGTGT
>NW_014577096.1:616430-621741 GCF_000485595.1 Priapulus caudatus | reverse complement strand
ATATATATATATATATATATATATATATATATATATATATATAGCCGTATATTAATTATGACGTTGATTCGTTGGCGACCGCGCCGTGTTGTATCACAATAACTTGCTGCAATTGACAACGTTTGCTTTTTCCTCGTTAACCCGGAGAACAAAAATTGAGTAGACTCGCTTTTCTCATACACACACCCACACAGTTATGTAACACTGTGGGTGAGACCAAATGTGTTTCCAACAAACAGAAGCAGGTTCCTGCGCTTCTGTTTGTTAGAGGATATATGACGCATATATATATATTCGACATGCACGGACTGCGCTTGTATATGTTCGATAGCAACACACCTGTACATCATGTTCGGTGTGGTCGCTGAAAGCAACGTGGTTAACGATATACGATCAAGAGCGTATAAAGAAGGATCCTTCTATATACGCTCTTGATACGATACTACTGCATCATTAGACAGAGCCGCGTGGGCGCCGAAAATTAACCGCGCGCATAGATTTCCCGGTATACTATAATTACGGTCAGAGGTTACATATTTCGATATTTGCGAAATGTCGGCCTAGCGTAGACCACGGAACATTTATCTGTGTGTATGTGTATCTGTGTGTGTGCGTGTGTGTGCGCGCGTGTGTGTGCATGTATATGTGCGTGTGTGAGTGTGTGTGCGCGCGTGTGTGTGTTCGCGCGCGCGTGTGGGTTGAAGTGTGCGTACGAACATGTGTAAATAACGTCTGTAAGTTCTAGACGTTTTTGACAGACATATAGCGTTTCTAACCAATATTCATTACATCAGTGAATGACATCGATTGCATAAATTCTTAATAGACATGCACTGAACTCCACTGATTGATATATATATATATATATATATATATATATATATATATATATATAACCGAGCGACCGACCTAGCGACCGACCGACCGACGGCACAACTGATAACGCCACACCAGTGCTATCTATAATGTGTAATATACACCTTGGTGGTGGGTTTACTTAGCCCACAAAAGAATCGCATCATTGCTTTATACGAAATCTAATCACTATTGATAGATGAAAGCTATACGTTGCTATAAAGCCGTAAATAAAAAACACACAGCCGCACAACCGTTTTTGTGTAAAACTCTAACACATGTAGTTCGATCGGTGGTGTACGTATAGGTACAGTGCACTCTACGGAAACTCGATGCCCCATTGTTTGTCCAATTCTCATTGAGTGATCAGTTTACGGGTGATTAAGTGATCAGTGAGGAGATTAGAGGCACAGATAAAGGGGGAATGTCACGGGACAGGCTCGTCGAAAATTGTCTCCGTTTTAATCAGGGATGATTGTCAAGGCGCCTGTTCGGATAATTAAATGAAACAATGGCGTTTACAATGAGTCATCATCGTTATCTGTGAACCACGTAACCAAGCTGTTACAACTTACCTGTGATGCATAAATTCGCAACTAGCTATACTCATAGTGTTGACTTTCTTTATCTATCTTCGCAGACATTTGTTTCTACTACAATGCATCTTGTTGCTGTATCTGACGTCGTTACAAGAATCGCAATGCAGCGATGTAATCACCTCGTCGGCAAGCGGAACTGGAAGCGCCGCCATTGACGCCATTTGGGATGAGATGATGGCCCGAATGGAGAGCGTGTTGGCCTTTTACAGAGATACGGGTCAGATGAGCGAGAATCTCCCTAGCAACAATGATATCCAAATTAATGGTAAAAGTCGTTTGTTTCAATTATATATGAGTTCAGCGTTAGTTATGCGCCTAGTTAGTAAAGAAATGCATTAGAAGATTTTGGTTTTAACAAATGAATGAAACAAAATAATAAAGAATATGCAAAAACTTTGCGAAAGGCGGTGTGTATTAGCTTCACAATGAACGTGTCCGCAGTGAACGTGTTACTACGGGAATTCAATGCGCCTAGTAAAGGAATTCGCATTATGACGAACAAAGTGAGCACGAATCTTTCATGAGCGCACGTAAGATTGCACACGTACACACGCACAAACACACTCACAGACACACACGCGCGCGCGCGCACGCACTTGTGTGTGTGTGTGTGTGTGTGTGTGTGTGTGTGTGTGTATGTGTGTGTGTGTGCGTGTGAGTGTGCGTGCATATATATAATGTAATGTAATCAGGAGTGTATCAGATAGATAGATATTATAGTCTATATATATAGTCTAGATGATGAAGCAGATGTGTAGAAGGACATATTATATAGCGTCATATCTTACCTGTGTGCTAAGAATACGCCTCGCCCTTCTCCTTCGTCGCAAACCTCTTAAGACAAAGAAGGCTAAACCAAAGAAAGCACTCCCAGCCAGCACACCAGCTATTGGTTCAACTAGCCGTACCGAATAGAATCTATCTGCCAACTAAAGAAACATTAGTTTAGTAAATTAGAATTTATCGGTAAATGTGTATACGAGGCGGTTCGAAGCGTATAATTAATTGCTAAAAATCTCGAAGTTAAATAATAATCAACAACAAAATTGAGACAAAAAGAAATTAATTAATCTAAACAACAACAATAGCAGCAACATCAACAACAACAATAACAAAAATAACGGATATGAATTATCTGAGAATGTTCGTAAACAACGTTAATTATATCGGTACAAACGCACAACCCATATTTTGGCCGAGGTAGCGCCGGGCTGGTTGACATCTGCTCCTGAAATAAATTATGATGATAAATTAAAATTAAAAGTGTCATAATTCGTTCTCATTTGAGTACCTTACGTAACAGCGCGCAGTTTAAGAGTGCATGCATGTTTAGGACTTCGCAATGATACCCCACAAGGAAATGACTTGGTTTTCCGTCATTGTATGTACCTCTTGCTGCTCACCACACAATCGGCCTTGCTGTTAAGCGCTGCCCACCTGATGCCAGACATGTGCTGCGCGTTGCGCGATGCATCATCCGTAAATTTGTACGCACATAATTAGTCGCGCGTAACTGTCATAATTATCCGCTGCCAGTTGTTCGCTGGTGGCATCTGCGTCACGCACGCAGTCACCGGTGCGCTCGCAAGTGCACTTACCTGCGATCGAAAGGTAATCAGCACCGGCGTCATGATGCTCCGTGACTGCCACCTGAGTCGGAACACGAATTCCGTCGGCCTCTTGACCTTTGGCCTCCTCGTCGCCATTGATGGTGGACGAAGCCATCGGCGCTGTCGATGACTCATGCGTCTCGCCTCTGTAGTAGAAGAGCGTATTGAGAAAGTCCCAGAAGCCCGCCTCGTCGTCGCTCGCGTCGTTATTGTCGCCGTCGTCGTCGTCGCTGCCGGTAGCGTTAATCGACTGAGTCGGTAGCGTTACCCGCGAGGTGTCGCTGCTGTTAGCGGACGTCTCATTACTGGTGCTTGCCGCGTATGCGGACTCGTCGTTCTCAATGTCGCCGCTCAGGGAGCCACCGTCGGCAAAATCCGAGACCTTACCCACGTCGTCCGGGGCGTTATCGAAGCCAAACATGGCGTCGATTAATTTGTCCCAGTCTTCATCCGTAAGGTCGTCATCATCGTTCGATAAATCCGGCCTCGTTTCTCCCGGTCGTATCTGTGTCTCTAGCTCATTTGTCGTACTTCCTTTCGCGTGTGAGCCGAGCGTCGTGACGCTATCTTCATACGTGGAATCGTCGTTAGGCGTAATTACTTCTGCGGGTATGGTCGCTGTGTCGAAACTGGCTTGATTTCGACCGAGCAGCTGACCGATGTCACCTGCCGCCCAAGCCTCTTGTGCGTTATCTCCACTGATTGACGGCGCTGCCGCATTTGATTTCGAGGAGACAATCTCGCTTTCGTAAATCGGTTCGAATGACGTGCGCGTATCGGTACTCGATTCCCAGCTCTCTGTCGCATCCCCTACTTGAAGCACGCTGGCCGTCTCAGTTGGTAGCGTTTGTTTGAAAGTACCATGTATCCATTCAGGTTGATTATCGTCATACAGCTCATCATGCCACATGTCCTGCTTTATCTCGTTGCCAGCTTCCGCGTTTGGGTTGGCCTGCCACTGGTCACCTAAACGATGAAATATCCGCGTGTGTTTTTTACTTAGTTTTACTTACCGCTTTCTTACATTCGTCACCGATTAAATTCGACTTTCGATATCTTCCCCACTATTCGAACCCCCATTTTATACGTGTATATGTTATGATTTGTGCTAGAATGTTTTCTACGTGACGTTACTGATTCATTTCGTTTCGCTTATCCTTGACCACCATCCTTCCATGATTGTAATATTGCGCGCTCGTACACATACGTACCCCATTCTACATTATCTTGCGCAGAGCCATAAGGCAGAGCATCACCGCCGTCTCTTCGCTGAATTCCTGGCGATCTAATTGTGCGCGTTACGGCGTAAGGAACTCCCACAAAGAGGAATATGTCTAGCAGAAACCAGCTATATGATTTCGTCATCTTACTGCTTCGTCAGCGAAAGGAGCGGCTGGTCATCTGTATAGTGATTAAATGTACTTAGGGAATGATTACGAATATTCTTGCGCCATGCGAATTAATGAAGGTCGTTTTTTTCAATAGAAAGCAGGTATATGTGACGCAAGAGGCAATAAAGTTCCGACTATACAACGACATGCTATTCATCATGGATATTTGACACGTATAGGCATGTAATCAATAATGGCGCATACAACGGTTGCTGCATTTATTCGCAGATTATAATAAATGGAATTATGATCGTTATTGCTAACATGCAGAAATAACGTACGAGAACTTACTGACGCTGTCAAAGACAGAAACGCTGAAACTCCTCAACGCTATATAGACAAAGCTCTGCCCGTAGGAATATGACGTGTCACCTGTAATGTACGCTGCTGCGTCTACACAGGCGTGTAATCATCTAGATGCCCGTGCATCAGGTTTTGGACGGATATTTAGTGTATGGAAACAGACGGCTCTGTTATGCAGAGGACATGTAGCGCCGAGCACCTGTTACCACTGCGGCGGAAAATTTACATGCACGTATAATACGACGCATGTGACGAGACCGAGAGAGAACAAGAAAACGAAAGAGAGGGAGAGAGAGAGAGAGAGAGAGAGAGAGAGAGAGAGAGAGAGAAAGAAGGAGAGCGATGGGGAAGAGTGAGTAAGCGGGGAAGAGAGAGAGAGAGAGAGAGAGAGAGAGAGAGAGAGAGAGAGAGAGAGAGAGAGAGAGAGAGACGTTTACAGTGGGTGTGTAACAAAGGAGGCGTGGTGAATTGTTTATCTTGCATTATTGCGACATTACGCAAATTAAAACTAAGAAGAAGAAAAAGAAGAAGGCGAGGGAAACGAAGACGAAGA
>NW_014577096.1:608532-612863 GCF_000485595.1 Priapulus caudatus | reverse complement strand
TCTGTCTCTGTCTCTGTCTGCTCTCGTTCTGTCTCTCTTCTCTCTTGTCCTGTCTCGCTGTCTTCTGCTCTCTGTCTCTCCTCTCTGCTTTGGTCTCTACCTCCTGCGTCCTCTGCGCCTCCCTTTCTTGCCTGTTTTTCTGGCCTGTGTTTGTGTATGTGTGGGTGGTAGCCGCTGCTTCGTCTGTCTCCGAGTCCTCCGTCGTCTCGCTCTCTTCCGTCATCTGTCTGTTTGTCTGTCGCTTGCTTCTGTCTCTTGTTGTGCATGTTTGTTCTGTTCATGGTGGTGTTGTGTTGTGTGTCGATTCTTCGTCTCTGTGTTGCTTGCTGTTCGCTGTGTGTTCGCTCGTTTGTCTGTTCTCGTGTGCGGGTGCGTGCGCTGTGTGCGTTGCGTGGCGTTCGTCTGTCGTGTGTGGTCGTCGCATAGGCTCGTCGCCATGCAGTCTCGTGTGTGAGTATCCGTGGTGTGTGTCGTGTGGCTCTCCTCCTTCTACTTTTTTCTGTCTGTGTGCATTGTTTTTCCTCTCCGTCTGCCTTTTCTTTCATCTTCTTCATTCTCTCTAGGCTCGTTTCTCTCCCCTTCCCTTGTCTCCCTCGCGTCGCTTCTCTGCTCTCTCCTTTGAGGCTCATCACCGTTTCCGTTTTCGGCCACACTTTCTCTCCCGCTTTACGCATGTCGCTATTCTCTATCGTATGCAGTGCATTGTGCTTATATGTTCTCTTCGCGGTAGCATACATTTAGGGCCTCTCTCGTGCGGACAACATGCAACCGATTTCTCTCGCCGAATCATGTTAGCGAATACTCTCTCTTTGTAAACTGTCGAGGGATTGGGTTGAAAACGCGTTGTTAAAACACTTCTTCGGCAGGCGAAACGGATTTAGCACGTGAGCCGATATTCCTATGAAAGCGCGCATGAAGTCGACCTAATATAAGCGCAATTTATTACCCAGCACTCAAGCACGAAATGTTCTTAGGGCCGGAATAACGTGAACGGTCTATTTCGCTTCATCGATCACTGGCCTAGACGACTGGCGCAAGCGAGGCGTAGCTCTGTATTCAGTCCGGTCCCGTCCGGTCTGCTTTTGAATTTGGTGACAGCTACGATTGACTTTGCAACAATGCATTCCGTGAATTGTTTCTCGTCCTTTGGCAATGTAATCTTGGTGGACATGATTTTCAGCGGTCTGCGTGGCCGTTGTCAGGAGGGGTGAACAGAAAGCACGATAGGAAGACGTTCATTGCTACATTACGAATTCGCGGACGAACGAACATACAAACACGTAGGCACGCATGCACGCACACGAAGAGACACGCACACACAAGCACGCACGCACGCACGCACACACCACACACACACACAACACACACACAGTAGTGGGTGTCTCACACACACACACACACGCCGCGCCGCGCAGCGGCACGACTAGCAAACACACACACACAGAGAGAGAGGGAGAGAGACACACAGCCACACACACACGTAACTCCATATCTACGCATGGGTATGTGTACCTCTATGAGTCAGGCGTACGCACGCATGCATGCGCAGGGGTCGAGTTACACGGAAAATCTTTGTCTAAATTAAAACAGAAGTCTCTCTTAGTAATGTGCTGATATTCCAGCAACACAACCTAATCGCGTACACTTTTCATAACTTTAAGCTCACCTGCTGCTGCCTGGCAATGGGTGGGTTTGGGTCTGATAGATATGTTATCAAGAGTACATAATACAGCTATTATTAGCTCTTGAATATTATCAGGAGTGAAATAATACATCAGTCCTACGTATATTATCAAGAGCTAATAATACATTCAGGGTAATTATCCGCTCTTGATATTATGATACTGATACATTTCACGCCAGGTGGCCCTGGTGTTCCATCGCAGACGCCTGAAGAACTTTATTCACTTGTAGATCCGGTGAGGCACATCTCAGCCTACTGCAACCCACCGAATCCGTGCCCCGTCGGTTATACAGGTAAAATTAAGAAACGTTCCACGTACTTTTTTCAAATTTGTTTCGATTCACATCGTGACCTCCGAGGACACAATCCGGAATGCGCAGCATCTTATCATCTAGAGTACTTGGCGGAGGCCAGGTAAGGATGGCACCTGCTAAATGTGACCGTCACAATCTGTTACACGCACGCCTACACAGTAATACGTCACCGTAGCGTTATATATATATATTATATATATATATATATATTATAATGTACGTGTGTGTGTGTGTGTGTGTGTTTGTGTGCTGTGCGGTGTGGCGCCGTGCATTGCCGTATTAAGGCAGGGGCAATTAATCTCAAAGATTGAATGATTTTTTGATACTCTGACAATAACTTACAGGTTTTTATTATATATATATATATATATATATATAGGAGAGAGAGAGAGAGGAAGAGGAAGAGAGAGAGAGAGAAAAGAGAGCAAGAGAGAGAGCGAGAGAGAGAGAGAGGAGAGAGGAGAAGAGAAAGAGAGAGAGAGAAAGAGAGAAAGAGAGAGAGAGAGAGAGAGAGAGAGAGAGAGAGAGAGAGAGAGAGAGAGAGAGAGAGAGAGAGAGAGAGAGAGAGAGATTGCATTATTCTGCTGCCATTGGCACGAACATCGGACTCAATCCATATTTAACAGTTGTGCTGTGAAAGTATCGATCGCCCCCTTCATACCCGTAACCTACAATGTGATGGACGAAATAATCATAATTCTGCAAAAAAGTAACACAGGGCGTATCAATAATTCGTCTGTGGTTCTCGCTTTTCTTTATTGACAATCAACTAACGAACGAGAAACCGGAAATTAAGTATATAGCTAAAAATACTAAACTAATTTAAATAAAATAATTAAATGTAATTAAATAATAACTAAAATAATTTCAGCTGCAGACAACTGTCTGGTAGACGTGCCCAATACGGATGCGTTCAGCAGAGATTACCAGATGGCTCAACAGTGCCCGTGTGACAAAGAACACATGTTCTACTGCCACGAAGATGCATCCGACGCCATAGACGACAATATGCGGCTGGTAAGAGACCCGCATTCAGCCAATGCGCGTGAAAAGTGAGATGGAGAAGCATCATTACCAGCATGCTCGCCTGATCTCACCTCATAACTATAAACCATGAGTGATTTGAGGAGACGTGCAATTACCTGGTCGTTTTAATGAAGGCAATGTTAAAATATGTGCGACGCGCATCGCTTTGCGAAACTAATTTTGCCACTTTCATTTAAACAGTTACAACAGCTACTAATACTGTTTGCTTCTAATGGAGATAAATATATTAGATTGTTATTTTTATTTCAGGACGAAGGTACCAACCCGTTCTTCCTAGGTGAGACACTTCCCGTGATCTCGAAGAAGGCGCCGCTTAATTGACATTCGCACTAACATATGTCCGCTACTAATCTTTTAACATAACATTATAAAGACACCGTTTATCACCCATTCCGAAATCCAATGTATCATAATAAATTATTCATCGTACATGGGAGACACGCGTTAATTCTTGTGGTATTTATGATTCCAATATTAAGAAACTGAAGCATTCACCTGTCGCCGCTGCCGCGCTGCCAGTATTGTGTACTGTAGCTGAGAGCAGCTAGCGTACTGCGGATAGCGATGCGTTGCCGTATACAGTGCATAGCGTGCATGACTTAGTAATGCTGATAGGGTCTATGTGCCCCAGGGTACTATCGGAGGGTACCCTGTGTACGGTTCGATATATCGGAAAGTACCTCGGGGTACTATACGATATGTCGCTGCGCACCCTGCATTGTCCCACCGACTTTCAGCCAACTGATGTCGTAATACATACACTCTGTCAAGTTACCACATCACATAGAAGAAACCTCAAAACATCGCAATCCAATAAAAATGTATGCTGTATTTGACTATATTTTTCTTTTTCTTTTTTTTTAAACGAAGAGCTAGCTTTTATATTTTAGTTTTACAACATCGGAAATACTTAGGCACGGCCAGCTCTACGTTAGCAATTCGATTACGAAAACATATATCGGGAAAAAGAACGACGCGAGGAACATACGTCGTGAATGTAATATCGGGGAGATATAACATATATCGTGAATTCATGCGGTGGATACGTTCCTCAAGTGACGTGCACAGATTCGATATGAAATTACGCGGCCGGCATTAAATTAATTACCAGCCAGTGCATGCACAACGGGTCGACTGAGAATGGCGCGCATGACGTTCTAAAATACTAGCGCACGTCATTCGGACACATTAGTCAGGGGGCAGATATCCAAAATAAGGATGAGCCTAAACTTTTTGGGTAGAGGCTGGAAACGGGTAAATATCATTTCTATGATACCTGGGGAGTT
>NW_014577096.1:567919-608507 GCF_000485595.1 Priapulus caudatus | reverse complement strand
GAAACCACTGATCCATCGGCTCAGGCTTGTGCTTCTCTACCTTTCTTTTTATGTTGTTAATTTGCAGAATAGAATCTTCAACAAATCTCGAATGTACAAACACATTTGATTTGATGAAACAATTATTCCCTTATATTAAGCACTTCTTCTCAACACTTTTATTTCTCATATACAGTGTTATATATAGTGGTATATAGTAGTCATATAGTCCACTGCAGGACCCCACGTGAGTGGGACTAATAAATGCCGAAGTGAAGAAAAAAGAAGAAGTGTCTTTCAAAATCATGCAGACAAGAAAAATACGCTGAACAGTTTCTTCAATGAAGCCACACAGCAAATAAATAGAAAATAAAAATATTACTCCACGAATTGTCATGCATCACAACGTATTAACCAAAGGTATTTTATTTCTATAAAACTTAACATCAATGGCGCATACATTTACAATTCTCAAATCACATTCATTGCCTGCCAAATTTAGCAAATCCAGAAATTAACATTTTTTATTCTTCACTTTACATTCAGTACTCAAGTATATCAAAACCCATTTTAATAATGAACTTATCAAATTGTAGTTCAAACTCATCATGTTTTATGTCATTTATCATTATTGCTCTAATATTAGGCTGTATATAGACCAAACTTTCGATCGTAGCAATTCTATATTAAATTTTTGTTTCCTACTAAGAACTCCCCGCTCTGTCCGACCTCCACATCAGGAGTCTATCACGCCATGCGTTCAGCCATCATGATTCGTCAGTACTTCATCTCGGAAGAATATGTTCTGTCACCTTCAAGCCTGCCATGTCGTTCTCGGTTGTTTATTGGAACATTATTTAAATGAAGCTCTCTGGTACGGGGCTCCGGACCTTCGAACCATTGTTGGCTTCAATAGTGTTGTCCTTCGGAAGACACCCATAATCGGTTAGTGCATCAACCGTTCCAGGAGATGCTGTCGCAGGCAACGGTGTCCACAACGCGTAACATACTGTCTTCGTCCGTACCGTTATCTTAGGGTTCGAACGAGAAGAGCGAGCAAAGCACAGTAAAACCGCTTGACGTTTGGTGTTGTGTGTGGCGTGCCATCGTTGTTGATGTGTGTGGTGTGTCGCGGCGTGCGTTGTGTGTGTGTGACTGTGCTGTGGTGGTTGTGTGTGTGTGAAAAGTGTGTGCGTGGCTGGCGTGTGATCACGTGTGTGTATGGTTGCGTCTGGCGCGTGTGCTGTATCTCTCTCTCTCCTCTCTTCTCTGTGGTGCGTGCGCGGTGCCGTACGTGCGTGCGTGCGTGCGTGAGTGTGAGAGAGAGTGTGTGCGAGTGTGTGGTGCGCGGACGCTGTTTGTGCGGATCTCTCTCTCTCTCTCTCTCTCTCTCTCTCTCGTCTCTCTCTCCTCTCCCTCTCTCTCTTCTGTGGTGTGTGTGCGTGGTTGTGTGTGTGTGTGGTGGTGTGTGTGCGCCGTGTGCGTGTGCGTGTGCGTGCTGCCGTGCGCGTGGCGCGTGCGTGCGTGTGTGTGTGTAGCGCATATAGGCAAGGAGGTATGAAGTGAGTGCGAAACAAGTGAAATGTCACATAGTTCGATTAGTAGCGCGATATTCGCTGCGGCAATTGTTACAGCCGACATTTGTCCGAGGACGACGAAGCCTTTACCCGTGAGGCGTACGACATGTCTATTTATAACGGCTAGACGTACATCCATACTATCGTCGACTGATTAAAAAGCAGTGCGATTCTTTATACACCGGCTGATAAGAAATACGACGTGAGTCGCTCGTACCGCCTTCTTCGATCATTCATCCTGCATTAAAACGTATAATATATAGTCACATGCGGAATTAAAGTGCTGTACTGAATGGCTGGGGTGAAGTGAAACAGGGTCACTGGATGGGTGGCCGGCGGCGGCCGCGCTGCTGCTGCTACTATGCTCATTATGTTTCATTGTAATCAGTGCTAAATACATATGATTTATGTATGCATTTATATACATGTGTAGTAATCGTTTATGATTCTTCTTTAAAACAAAAATATTTTGTGCAAAATGATCCCCCTTGATGCTACGGTCTCACTTGCGCTATGTACAACTTGCGGTACACTTGCGGTACAACTTGCGGTACACTTGCGGTATGTGCGCTTGCTCAACGTACCGGGGAGTTAACGTACCGTAACGTACCATTAACGTACTGGAACCTACTTCTCAGCGGTATTGGCAACCTAGCGTAACGTATCACAACGTACCGGCTAACGTACCTTATGCATAGTTAACGTCGATCTAGCCGTGGCGGCCATTTAATTTTTGAACATGCTCAAAATTAGGGTACGTTAGCTGGCGTTAATGATAACGTACCGTAGCGTATCAGAACGTACCGTAGCGTATCAGAACGTACCTTAGCGTACCTTAACGTATTGGCTAACGTACTGACACGTACCGATACGTACCGCTATGTATCGCTAGCGTATCGACACTTCCGTCAAACGAGTGAGGAGTGACGTGAGTAAGTGAGTGAGTGAGTGAGTGAGTGAGTGAGTGAGTGTGAGTGAGGAGTGAGTGAGTGAGTCGAGTGAGTGGCAGTGAGTGATGAGTGAGTGGAGTGAGTGGGTGAGTGAGTGAGTGAGTGAGTGAGTGAGTGAGTGAGTGAGTGAGTGAGTGAGTGAGTGAGTGAGTGAGTGAGTGAGTAAGTGAGTGGGTGAGTCAGTGAGTGAGTGAGTCAGTGAGTGACTCAGTGAGTGAGTGAGTGAGTGAGTGAGTCAGTCAGTCAGTCAGTCAGTCAGTCAGTCAGTCAGTCAGTCAGTCAGTCAGTCAGTCAGTCAGTCAGTCAGTCAGTCAGTCAGTCAATCAGTCCCCTATTTTTGCCAATTTTTGCATACCATCACGCTCCTGGACTTTGAAATCATAAGCCATCTGCCCCCAGATTTCAATCTTTGCACTTGTCTTCAAGAAGTCTGGGTGATTCTTGTCATAGAGGTTCCGGCGTTGGCTTCACGTAGCCGAAGACTTGGTCCTCCTGAGCTGTCGTGAACTTCAGTCCACTCTGTCCTGGTTTTCTTCTCAGTCTTCTTCTGAGGAGCCGTGGCCTTGGCCCGCATGCCAGCCCCTCAACCCTGTAGAGCTGCTCAGGCGTAGGGCTCCCTCTGCTGGACTGTCTGCCCTCCTCCTCCTCCTCCTCCTCCTCAACCTGCGTCATATCTCCCTCTTTGACCTCCCACCTCACCTCCTGCTCTGACACCTGAAGAACTGTATGTCTTCCCTCTTCCCTTGCTTTTCCACTTTTGCCTCTAGCCATGTTAGAAATTTGAAGAAAATATTTGGAATAAAACTGATGAAGGTCTGATGCTGGTGAAGCTAGAATGCAAAATTGGCGACCCTGTACTGTACCGCATGCGGTAGCGAAATAACCCAGGCGCATGCGCGTTAACGTAGTGGCTAGCGTACCATACACGTACCTTAGCGTAGCGACATGTAGCGCAGTGCGTATGCACAGCTTATCACAGTGTACCGGCTAACCTAGCGCAACGTACCTTAATGTACAGTAAGCCTACCACTACACGCACATTAACACCAAATTAGCGTAGCACAGCGCTACTGTAACCTAGCGCAACGTACCTTAACGTACCTCTACACACTCCTTACCAGTCATTTGCAGATTTTTAACCTACCTCAGTGTACCGTAGTGTACTACACACGTACCTAACGTACCTTATGCACCCAAATTCCTGATACGCTGAGGTAGGTTAATTAACGCAAGTGAGACCGAGGCATGACTCTCTTTACAATATTAATATTCTTTTCCAAAGGGTCCCCCCTTAGTCTCTACCAGGGGAGTAGGCCCCCTCAAATCGTAGGCCCATGCCAACTGGCCTACCTGCCCCCCTCTGTTCTGGCCTGTATATATACTATTACTTACTATAGACGCTGTCTACTACTAGACTACACTCTAACTCAGTAGATAATAGTAATTATTAGTCTTAACAAGTTACAGTCATGCCTGCAGACGTTTTTATGCCTTAAAATTTTTTTATGGTCATCACCTATTATATAACCTATTATAACCTATTATAGACAACACATTAATTTAGAATATACACAATAAAATGTGGAAAAATAAGAGTTTTTTCTCTCCAGCTAATCTATCTCAATTTTGGGGGTGGGGCAGTTGAGGGCGTCTGGCGGATACACCCACCACTGAATTATTCTGGCAGTGGCCATTCACGATACCTGGGACTATGCTGAACATTTTCCAATGCGTGCCAGAAGTTTCCTTTCCAGCTGATCTAGCTCAATTTTGGGGTATCGGTTTTAGCTCTGGCGCATGCGCCCCACCACTAAAAAATTCTGGCAGTGTCCATTCTTGATACCTGGGACCATGCCGATCATTTTTCAATGGGTGCTAGAAGGTTTCCTTTCCAGTCTAAGATCTAGCTCAATTTTGGGGGTGGCGGCAGTTGGGGGCGTCTGGCGAATACACCACCACTGAATTATTCTGGCAGTGGCCATTCACGATACCTGGGACTATGCTGAACATTTTTCCAATGCGTGCCAGAGGTTTCCTTCCAGGCTTAATCTAGCTCAATTTTGGGGTATCGTTTTTTAGCTCTGCGCATGCGCACACCACTAAAAAATTCTGGCAGTGTCCATTCCTGACACCTGGGACCATGCCGAACATTTTCCAATAGGTTTCATGGGGTTTCCTTTCCAGCTAATCTAGCTCAATTTTGGGGTGCCTTTCAAATGACCCCACTGACCACACCCACCAGCGGCTACCTGCCAGACTTACATTTCCTTACATGGGTAGTACACGAATCATTGCTATATGCATGAAAAATTGGTTTCCTTTCCAGCTAGGCTGACCCCCTGGGCTCCCGTCTACCAGGGTACTATGGAGGGTACCCTGTGTACGGTTCGATATATCGGAAAGTACCTCGGGGTACTATACGATATGTCGCTGCGCACCCTGCATTGTCCCACCGACTTTCAGCCAACTGATGTCGTAATACATACACTCTGTCAAGTTACCACATCACATAGAAGAAACCTCAAAACATCGCAATCCACTAAAAATGTATGCTATGTTTGACTATATTTTCTTTTCTTTTTTTTAAACGAAGAGCTAGCTTTTATATTTTTAGTTTACAACATCGGAAATACTTAGGCACGGCCAGCTCTACGTTAGCAATTCGATTACGAAAAACATATATCGGGAAAAAAAACGACGCGAGGAACATACGTCGTGAATGTAATATCGGGGAGATATAACATATATCGTGAATTCATGCGGTGGATACGTTCCTCAAGTGACGTGCACAGATTCGATATGAAATTACGCGGCCGGCATTAAATTAATTACCAGCCAGTGCATGCACAACGGGTCGACTGAGAATGGCGCGCATGACGTTCTAAAATACTAGCGCACGTCATTCGGACACATTTCCGCCGGATTATGAAGAGTAAATTCGCGCGAAATTTTTTTCACCGTGTACGTTTTTCATCAGCGGAGTTACGTACAGACATGTCTTTTCATCCAGCCAACGCTGTAACAACTAGCTCGCTCTGATTTCTTTAACCACGTTTATTCCTGTAAAAACTATGCTTCCTGTAACAACTATGTTTCCTGTAAAAACTATGCTTCCTGTAACAACTATGCTTCCTGTAACCACTATGCTTCCTGTAATAACTATGCCTCCTGTAACCACTATGCTTCCTGTAACCTAATGCTTCCTGTAACAACTATGCTTCCTGTAACACTATGCTTCTGTACAACTATGCTTCATGTAATAACATATGCTTCCTGTAACAACTACGCTTCCTGTAATAACTATGCTTCCTGTAACCACTACAAGGGCGTCGGAACTGCCGCGGCAGCCGCATCTTTCAATAATTTATACCGTCTTTTGGCCATCATGTATATACGTGTAATCTAGGCCCCTATAAGCGGAGACCAGGGTCAGATGAGGTCAGGTCAAGGGCGTGTACGGGGGGGTCAGGGGGTCCGGACCCCCCTGCTCGGGCAGAACACGCATCTGAGGGGGTATAATTTCAAATTTTTCGGGGGAGGGCCCCAGAACCCCTTCGCGTGCTCGCAAGTATGTCTTACGGTTAGACCCCCCCCCCCCTGGTCCAAATCCTGTACACGCCCCTGCAGGTCACCTGTAGCTATAAAATTTTATGATCCAGAACTCCCGTCTACTCCTGATTCTATGCAGGCAGCATGCCGTTGCATTATATTGAGGGAGCATGCTTTGCCCGGGGTCGCGGCGTTTCATGACGAATATTAACAGTTCGTTTGTGAGCACCAGTACAATTCTATGCATGTCTTGAATGGAATGTATTTCAGGAAGTTTTACCAAAGATTATTCCACTGTTAAAGTGAGAAAAATAAATTTGGAGTTTTTGGTCATTATTGAAATATTTTAATTCTATGTTAAGCAACAAATCTTTCAAATCATCATGTATTTTTCTAAAATTACAGTGAAAACACACTTTTTTGTGCTAAATCACAATGCTCAGAATGCACCAGAGCCGACCATTTGCCTTGTAGATTTCAAAATTTTTACGGGGGAGGGCATGCCCCAGACCCCCCTAGGGGTGGCTTGGCCTCCCCTGGGCTCGCCCTATCACCAAAGCCGCGGCACTATTTTATTGCTTCCGACGCCTTTGCACTATGCTTCCTGTAACAACTATGCTTCCTGTAACCACTATGCTTCCTGTAACAACTATGTTTCCTGTAAAAACTATGCTTCCTGTAACAACTATGCTTCCTGTAACCAATATGCTTCCTGTAATAACTATGCTTCCTGTAATAACTCAGGGGCGTGTACAGGGGGGTGTCCAGGGGTCGGACCCCCCCCCCCCCTGCTCGCACAGAAAACGCATCTAAGGGGGTCTAATTTAAAAAAAATTCTGGAGGAGACCCCACTTTGCGTGCTCGCAAGTTTGGGTTACGGTTAGACCCCCCCTGATACAAATCCTGTACACGCCCCTGTAACTATGCTTCCTGTAACCACTATGCTTCCTGTAACAGTGTAACCACTCTGCTTCCTGTAACCACTAGTCTATGCATGCGTCAGAATATTGAGAAGAAACGGCTATCAGCGCGCGCCACGCTAATGCATCTACAGTGGGTTCAAAGGGCCATTACTGAGCTGAATAAAATATGAGGTATCATTGCAGTGAACATGAGAGCACATCCGCCTTCATTAGGCCCGGTGTCAAGTGTCAGCCGTGTGCGGTGAGCCAGCATGTCGTGTATGTCAGCAGATAGTTTCGTTAAAGATGTCTTCCCACGCACATTTTTTGTAACAAACCACTGTAAAAGCGTAAGTAAATAATTCACTACACTTTAACTGAACGTTAGCTTTGAAAATAAAACTGTAAAAATATGTATCCAGCCTATATTTGCTAAACGAAAATACAACTCGAAAATCACTTTTCGCCACGGTTCTGTATAATGGCGGTTCTGTCTAAATGCTCATTTAGTGATGACGACGTAATACATCACAACATCGCCGCAGAGCAGCAAAAGTAAACGCTGTTCAAAACATTCGAGCTGACACTTTCACTTTGTAGCCTAAAAGCATTGAATGAACGTATTCCCGAGCAATATTCTTTTTTACCTATCACACATATATATGCAAGTACAAACGTGCAATGTTAAAATAATTCATTTTTGCCACTTGAAATTTCATGGGAAAACACCTTTAAAATGTGAGTTATCATTTCGCGTTTCGCAGCGCGCGCTCTCATCCGCAAACTGCAACAGCAGCCGACAAAAAACGACGAACGCGAAAGCGCGCAGCATACCCTGTAAACATCGATTCGTGTGTGAAATATGACTCTGCGTGCTGCCAACGAAGGCAACAAATTTCCATATTTTCAGCAATTATTTTAAGCAGACGAGTTTTTTGTTCGCACAATCGCCAATTAAGTTCAAGCAAAAAACATTGTTTAAAAAAATAGTGCTAATTTATGTAACAGAAACGCTGAGAAGTCAAGTTTATTGACGTGATAAAACAGTGAATGAGTAAGTTCATTATAAATTATATAAAATTTCATACAAACACAAGTTACATTTTTTACATGACGATTAACGAAACTGATAATGCACGTTTTTATATACGATTACAAGATACAGCAACAGGAAGGAATGTAGTTTTAAGCCAATATGAATTAGTCAGTCAGCATTAGGTCAGTAAATGACCCTCATCCTACTCATTAGAGCATGGGAGCTTGCTAACAAATAACAGATGCATGCTCCGTGCGCCAGCCATAGAAATAAGTAACAAACAATATTCTGCATTCATAAAATTAAGTGTTGATTAACAGCTACAAAATCTGCCAGCAACAAATCTTCCACACTTACTTAGACGAAAACATATACAGCAGAGCTACACACGTATTCGTATACACCCAGTCTAACAACAACATAAACAGCAGTAAATGACAATTATGTACAAATTAATGACCTATACTACTTTCAGTGCATAAACGCTTAGCATGCCTTGATATTTGTAACTGTGGTCACAACCTTGTTTTTATGATTTTGCATTTATTTTTAGCATAGAACCTAAGCAAAAATTACTCACAAGTACCGAAGACAGCCTTAATAATTATGAGATTTTTAAAGGTAGATGTGCACCATAAGAATTTACTGCTGCTGGCTATTTTATGTACGTGCAGACAAATTAATATTGTTCAGTCTGATCGGTCCTGCCACCTGGTGACAAAATGTAGGATTACCTGTATTTGCTGAGTAATGTCTCAATTTCATTGTGAGCAACTTCATCCTGAAAAGTACAAACTCAACATGCTTACATGTAACCATTGCTCAGTTATATACAAACAGGATATATTCCTGTATTTTAATTATTCATAATAACTTGCACATTTGTTCACAGATTCAATAGTAAGTTTTGCCTACTAGTGTTACTATCCATAATTATAGTGGTTCTAATAATTTTCACACTTCTAAAGCAGATATACCAATCACTGAAGTTTTGCGCAATGGCAATACTTACATCGGTATCATTAATTGGCATGTTGAAGGCTTTTTCCAACCAATCTGCTGCATTTTTGTAGTCATATTCTGCTGCATAGCACTGTATAAACAAGCACCACATCAGTACACAATAATCACAATACAGGGTTGTTTTGCTCTACATGAGGCATTTTGAATAAAAGTTTCAATCACAAGAAATTTCTATTATTACATTTAGCATAATAAATAAAGGATGAGTTGCATTTAAAATGGCTTTACAGACTATCACGACCAATAGTGCATTTTGTGTGTGTGTGTGTGTGTGTGTGTGTGTGTGTGTGTGGGGGGGGTGTGTGTGTGCATTGATGACCGAAATTCTGAGCTGACCTTAGCAATGTAGAGAAGGTTCTCTTTCCAGGATTCTGGTTGGATCTCCTCTGCCTGTGACACAGTAGACACAAAGAATATCAGACAGAGACATATAGAGATTTTTTCTGAATATAATTTATTACTATTACATTTAACTGATATTCATGATTAATTCTTCAATTAATATGTGATGTGATGTGTGTGACTCGAGATTGCTGTTAAGACGTTTGTTACCGATGGCTTCCACAATAAATGCCAAATTTATCTGAAGATTATAACAAAACATAATATATTGGTGTGTTAAACGAATGCTCCTTATATTAACCTTTAATGGTTACCTATAAATATGATCTTAAACATTAGGGAACAACATTAGATACCTTGAGGAAATAGTTTCTGGCCTCTGCCACCGAGGATTCAATTGGTGCACCCAACAAAGTGTTAGCAACTTTCTTTTCAAACCATGTCAGCATGGCCACCTGTATATAATGTGGAGAAGAACCTGAGTGGTGAAATATACTAAATTGAACATGAAAACTACTGAACAAAATATATACTGATATAAATGAACTGGGACGCATGACAGTGCAACACTTGGGAAATCACAGTCATTACACTAAAATAGTTTACAATCAGTGGTTCTTAACCTTTTTTGATTCATGGAACCCTTTGAGAATCTGGTGCAAGCTAGAGACCCCTCCCCAGAAAATGCACATAAGCACATAAACACAAACTTTTGCATGCGCCTGGTTCACAGACCCCCTGAAGCCCATCCACGGACACCAAAGCGGTCTATGGCCCACAGGTTAAGAACACCTGCTACTTACATAGTTCCTACAAACATTTAGTTGAACTAATTCTTCTGCTCTATACAGTCATATTTAGTTTAAGGCTATTATTTATAACTACAATACCATAGATAGATAGATAGATAATAGTAGGTTTCAGGGGAGAGATAGTGAATATAGAAATAAGTTTTGGATATAAAAATCAGTTAACCCTAACCCTAACCCTAACCCTATCTTTAATTCTAAAATAAAACAAAATTAGCCAAAAAAAATAAATTAAAAAATAAATAAAAGACAAAATTAGCCAATCAGCGGATCACTATCTCACCCCTGTGCAAAATTCGATAGATAATAGGTTTATTGCATAAATAGTGTTAACAGCGTTACAATTAAAATAAATTTTGCAAACAAGATATCATCGGGCAGTATAAAACTGAAATTGATGATATTTACAATAATATATGTCCCATGGATATGGACATAGATATCACTTAAAATGTTGGTTCATAAAATTATATCACTACAACCAAAACCCATCTTTAGAATATATACTAAATTTAAAATGGGCCTAATGCAGCAGCCTTATTATATAGAAATTCATTCCCAAACAATCAGACATAAATACAAAATGCTAATAAACTGCAGTAAAATTACCGAATAGCACCAACGTCCTAGGAGATGAAGGACTAAAGAATCCTTTGGCTGCAATTTGAGTGCTATCTCACAGTGCTCCTAGAAAGAAATTGTATACTGTTATCATGCGAGTATTTCAAATTCTACTACTTTCATTGCGATCCTAAATGAGTGTCAATGACACTATAGCTCACCTTGGGTGTGATAGAAAAGGGAGATGATATTTAAAATTTGCCGAGTGTTTCATTTATGACAGACCAAAATGTGATCAAATGTCCTTATTCCCTGTTTTATACGAATATAAATTTCACTGTTTTGTTTCAGGGTTAGTTTTGATGTGAAAATAAATGTTTCAGATCTGAAAGTCTGAAATCTGGGCGAGAGATGGCGTTACGCCTAAATGATCGCCATTTCGGTTTTCGATTATCGCGCAAATAAAATATTCCAGTCAAATTACTGTAGCGAAGAATCTAAAACACAATATTACACGTAGGTATAATTAGGTAGGTAGGTAGGTAGGTAGGTAAATTTAACAAAATCGAATGAATCTAGATGGCCATAAATTTCTATTTTTGCCAAAAAGTGGCGTGGCTCGAAAGTAGGTCGACTAGCGTGCTCCAAAATAGGACGTTCAAATCTCTCCCATAGGAGTAACAACTGTATGCAATTTGAAACATGTGGGTCAAACGGTTCTTGAGTTATTGTTGACCGTAGGCAGATACTTAAATGCATAGTGAAATTGACAAAAATCTACCTAATTTGCATAATTAAAAAAAAAATCAAAACCCCTGTGATATGTTTTGGGGCCAGTCCTTATTCATTCACATACCAAAAATTAGCAAAATCCGTTGAACCTGAACTGACTTATGGCCATTTCCATTTTTGCCAAAAAGTGGGCGTGGCTCGAAAGTAGGTCAACTGGCGTGCTCCAAAATAGGACGTTCACATCTCTTTCATAGGAGTAGCAACTGTATGCAATTTGAAACATGTGAGTCAAATGGTTCTCAAGTCATCGTTGACCGTAGCCAAATGTTGACGGACAGACGGACGGACGGACGGACGGACGGACGGACGGACGTATGACAGACGACACCCCATGGCAATAGCTCATCTTGACAATGTCAAGGTGAGCTAAAAATGCTACACAGAAACTGCTGGGATGTCACATGCCATTATGTGAGTGGAAAAACAGGTTGCATGTTGCTGTTTTCTTACCATTGACATCAAATCACAGAGGCTGGGCCGCTGGTAGTTAGGATGACTGATAGCATACAGTGAAATAAAGGATCAATACAGTGTAGCAAACACCATAAAGGCTCATGATAAGAAAGCCGATTTTAAATAAAGTCAACAGGTTATATCTGTACCTTGAACTGATAGCCATTTTTGATCTTTTGCTGAGTCCCAACATAATCACTTAAACTTCCTAAAGTCACTGCGCACCTAAAAATAATAGCAACCTGAGCAAATTTGCAATATGTATATGATTAACTGATAACTTAAACTGTTACACTTTTCTGGAATTCCACAATTCACAAAATTTAACTAATACACAAAATTTAACAATGTGTTTGTTTAAAAATTATAATGAGCCTTAACGTAAGTTCATTGAGTAAATTAATAGCATTTTAATTGGAAAATAAAATTTCTAATTAAAAATTAAAAAATTAAAAATTAGAATTTTAATTGATATATAATATCAGGAGTAGATAATAGGGAGGAGTGTGACATCAATAAACAAGGGAAATTGGTCATTTACTAGCCTTATAATACCTACGATTTACTACGGTAAAACTGCATCAACTTGAGCTCAAATCGGACACAGTACATTCGCCAATCATCGTGCGAAATCGTTTCCTCGTAGACACCCGCAATCCGGAGATACAGCCTAAAACGTACGACACGATTCTCCATTCTTTGGCCATCAATCCAGCCCATTGCGCGCCTATAATTCAGACAAAAGGCAGCAACACTGCCGCGCAGTCGCTGTGTTGCTCTCTCGGATAGCTGAATGTGGCGTTGTGGCTCGCGGGGAGATTGGAGATCGACGCAACACTCGACGACTAATCATGCGGTTGGCGTGCGTGCGTGAAGGCATCCAGCTATGTACAAAGGTGGCCTGTGTAGCTGTGTACCGGGTCAAAGGTTATCTCGCCGAGTGTTGATGCCTAATCTCCCAGCGAGCCACATGCCTCGCTCAGTTAGCAATAGCGCATTAGGTATAGGCGCGCAATGGGCTGGATTGATGGCCAAAGAATGGAGAATCGTGTCGTACGTTTTTAGGCTGTATCTCCGGATTGCGGATGTCTACGAGGAAACAATTTCGCACGATGATTGGCGAATGTACTGTGTCCGATTTGAGCTCAAGTTGGATGAGTTCGCGTAGTAAATCGTAGGTATTATAGGCTAGTAAATGACGAATTTCCCTTGTTTATTGATGTCACACTCCTCCTATTATCTACTCCTGATAAATATATATATATATATATATATATATATATATGAATGCTTACCATTTATGTACATCAGCTGAATTACTCCTAAGTTCTAATGCAGCACAAGCATACTCGTTTGCTAGTAAATGCATGAAAAAATGGACAGTCAATTAAATGTCACGATCAATATGGATGAGACACAGCAAGTATAGATAAATTGAAGTGTAAACACATAAGCTCATTATCCAGCTGGACTACCAGTGTAACATATTTTATTTAAAAAAGGTCACTGAAGCCATAGAAACAGTAAGTACACACAAATCGGTGACATGCTAATAAGCTGTATAATATCCTAACTTTTAGGAATTGTATATATATAATATTATATATTATATTATATATAATATATATGCCAATTGTACAGAGAGCAAATTTGACCTTCACTAATATGTTTGTCAATGTTATTTTTTAAGAATTCAATACAAGCCTATATACCATTTTCAGATTGGAATAATTACTTTACCTTATTCGAATAACAACCTTAAAAACACTTATAATGTATGTGTGCCAGAAATCCATCCAATGAAAAAAAAAATATATATATAATTAAATTATTTTCACTTTGATGTTTAAACTCACCTTTATATGCCAACTGCTTTTTCTGTTCCTGATCAGACCTCTCACCTACGATTTGAGCATATAAGTGTGTAGCTTTTGCCAAACGCCAGAGAAATTCGTGATCTTTGGAATACTAGAAAAAGTACAGTATTATCTAATAACTATATATATATATATATATATATATATAATATATATATATAATATATATATATATATATATATATATATATATATATATATATATATTATATATACACATAACAGAGATGGATACAGAGAGAGAAGAGACAGAGAGACAAAGAGAGAGATGGAGATTGAGACGGTAGATGCGTGCGTGAGTGGGTACATGTGTGAGTGCCTATGTACATAAAAGAACCACTTGTCTGTTAATACATGCAGCATGATATCATAAAGCCTAGTACAGGGTTTCTTACAAATAAGAGGCACAGTGGCGCACTGCCATTGTCAAATTTAACATCACCATTGTGAAAATGAGCCAAAGACATTCAAATTTTTAACATTTTGCAGGGGGAGACCCGCCAGTTCCCTCTCTCTCTCTCTCCCCCCCGCGTCCGCTTGCAGCGTCCGCATGCGTGCCTATGGCACGCCTTTGAATCCATCATGCGCGTTTTCCCCCAAACTGGCCATTACCTCATTTGTCTAATTTTCCTTCAGTAGAAACCCTGTAGTAGAACATGCAATCACACAGACTGAGCACTCAATAGTGAAATTTTCGTGTTTTTTTAAACATCAAACCTAGCTATAAGATTAAAGCTAAATTATTGCTTAGCTAATCAGAATACATCAACACAAGATGCCACTGACATAAAATGCTATTTAACACTTCACAACATCTTCAACTTAAAGCATGGGCTTTGAAGAGAAACCACACACCATACCCATAAGACCTATATTAAAGGCTCACAATGTGCATCCAAACGCTAATTTCTACAGTACTAGACTAGCAAATACTTCGTGGCATGAATAATCACACTACCTATGACAAAATAAACCTAGCTCCTCCAATTTCACTGGCGCTTGTCTTATAAAAGGTATTTTGAAAATACCTCCAATGTTGTTGAAATTCTCCGATGTGTTGACAGTTCCCCAATCTCAACGCAACCGTGCAGCCGGTGGCGCGTAAAGCGGTATCGGGCGCAGCAAAGATAGAAACATGTTGACGTCACCAACCAAGTCGATGTTATGTTGTTTTGAAACAAGTTAGCGTTGGCGCCTGATTACCTGATTTCGCACCTCTTTCTTGTTGGGAACGCGCAGTCAAATGGGAGGAACTAGAGTTTATTTTGTCATAAGGTAGTGTGATTATGCATGCCACAAAGTAGTTGCTAGTCTAGTACTGGAGAAATTTCAGCGTTTGGATGCGCATTGTGAGGCTTTAATAACTCATTTTATGCCAAAAACACCACAGACAAATGCTTAGCTCGCATATCTGACAGTCATTTTAAAAGTTGCATGCGAAAGTAACAGTAAAGGGCAGGCTAGCTGAATTCTAAAATGGGTATGTGTACCTGCGACTTTACTTCGTAGAGAATGTGATATGCTTTGATCTTCTGCTCTGCATTTCCATCCATCAGCTGATCGACGCTGACAAATAGCTGAACAGCGGCACTCTCAACGAGTCCGTTCGCAGACCCGTCGACGACATCCGACTCAGAGCGCCAGGTGCCAACCAGCTCCCTGCAATACACACTCTGCGTGAATAACCCGTGAATGTCACTGCTCAACGATAGTGACTGTTTCACCACACACGATTTGACAGGTGACACGATAGAAACATCCCACCGGCTGGCTATTGAATACTGATGCACATTTTAATAAATAATCCAAAAATAAATATATATATATACACATGTGCGTGTGTGTGTGTCTGTGCTTGCATGCTTGCGTGCCTAACATAACAGTAGGCAATTGATACTGAACGTCTCATACTGCATGCCAGCTTTAGCCATTGTGCATACCACATAGGACAGCTAGCCTTTGCATAACCATATGACACCTTGTTACGTTGTTTGAGATGGGAATAAAATAATGTACAGGGGAGCTGAGAAGTAAACAAGACAAGCCAGGAAACTAAGATTTTGTTACGTGAGGAACCACGAGGTTGTGATAAACAACTCTACATGGACAACATGCACGTGCTTTATATATATCACTCATCATCTCCTGCCACGAATATATTTACACAATTATCACCTGATTTCCTCGATAACAAACGTTACTCAAGACTGGAGAACAGATTTATTAATTTGAACAAAACTCCGCGTTGTGTAACATCATGAGTAACTAATACTAAGGGAGTAATACTCATGCATGGGAACTGGGAATAAATTTTTTCGAGCAATCTGCTAAACACAGCGATGCATTACCCTCTTGGAGGCTGGGGCCCCCAAGCTTGGGCTCCAAAAGCTGCATGGGTCTAAACGCTTAGTTAACAATAACAATTAATTATTGGTCAATTTTTGAGCCACATTTGGTGGCATATCCAAGCAGCTCTCAATTTCCAAAGCCACCCCAGTTTGTGGTTAGAAAATGTTGTCCAGAAAGACATGATACAAGATTGCGTGGCACAGCTTTGCTGTTGATCCTAAGCGCTGCGCGCGGATGAGACGCGCAGTTCCGCGGGATATGCGCACGCGACCGCGGGGATGTTCAAGTATGAAGCGCTGTCCGCAGTGGAGACGTGCGCCTAATTCGAGGGCCAGCGCACGTCTCCACAGCGGTCAACGGATGGTCTGTAGTTTTAGAAGATGACAATGATTATATATGGACGATATTCTAGGAATTGGAGATTATAATCCATACGTTCATTAATCCTATAACACTAACAGTAACAAAAATCGATCAGTCATACTCCAGATTAGCTGAATCAAAAAGATTAGAATTTAATATGAACAAAACAAATACAATGGTTATAAAATTCACCAACAAAGAAAGGATAGAAAAGGAGATATTAATAGGCAACCAAGTAATCAAAAAATGCACCAAATATTCATACCTAGGGGATTTAATTAATGATATAGGAGGTTATAACGATCTGATAAGAGTTCGAACTGAATGAAAGTGTCAATGACACTGTAGCTCACCACAAAAAAGGACACAAATGAGTGAGTAAGAAGAAGTCAGTTTTAATTGAGCAACCATCGACGTACATTATAGAAACGATTGCCATCTGTATATCGCAATAATAATTTATAAACCAAAATGAATCACAATTTGTGACCGTAGATGGCGCTATACCCGCTTTGTAGCGATGGCGTTTGAAATAAATAGGTTATGCCGCGTTCCGACATGTTTTGTAAAACTTTACTCTAATATAGACGTTTTATCGGCAGGGTGGAGAGGAAATACCAATTTTGCATTAAAGATATTGTCAATGAAATCTTGTAAAACGAACCAGACGAGTGTGACACCACAGATTGTTTGTGTCTATATAATATGCTATATAATTGCCAAACCCTACCTAATTTGCATAATTTTTTTTTAAATATCAAAACCCCTAGCCCTTATTCATTCACTTACCAAAAATGAGCAAAATCCGTTGAACCTGAACTGACTAATGGAAATTCCCATTTTTTCCAAAAAATTGGCGTGGCTCGAAAGTACGTCGACTGGCGTGCTCCAAAATAGGACGTTTAATATGGGAGCATAGCAGTAACAACTCTGCCCAATTTCAAACATGTGGGCCAAACGGTTCCTGAGTTATCGTTGACCGTAGCGAAATGTTGACGAACGGACGGACGGACAGACGGACGGACGGACGTACGACGGACGACGACCCATGGCAATAGCTCAGCTTGACGATGTCAACGTGAGCTAAAAATGTAGGTTCATGATGAGGGAAATATTATCATGGGCACAGGCTTTCATTTTTAAGGGGCGCGATCGCGCTCGCGCTCCACCGCGCACCATAAATTGTGCAATGGTGCGCGCATCACCGCGCCTCATAAAAGTGGTTGAAATCGCGCACCAAAAGTATGTCTATTACGTTGACATAGCGCTTCATAGAGTTCTCAATGTAGGGGGGTACAAAAAGGTTAGCAACACACAACAATTTGTGGTGTGTAAGTGACTGAACGTATGGCAGAGGTACAGGTCTGGTTACTACCCTCTGGTTTATATATATATATAAATACAACTAAACAACAGCATCTAAATACAGGTACCTATACGGTAGCCACAAGTTACCTGCTCGTTTTCTACTATACGTGGCGAGAAGTGGTTTTCTGCCGACGTGAAACAGTCGTAGGGCTGGAGGGGCTACATACGTGGCTACTACGTACAAGTAATTTGGCTAGTTTGTTGATGGATTGTGATGATATTTTGTGCTGAAATATCCAGGTACATGGATTAGAATCTCTAAGGATGGAAATCAGAATAAATAAAACAAGTTTATTTTTACATCCGATCAACTCTTTTATTAATCTGTGTGCTAGTGTTGGGTTGTTGGATGGAAATTAAGAATGTAATCCTGACGAAGCCATTGAATGAATGAAGGTGAAGATGAATGATAATCAGTAGATTGACATGACATCCCAATTTTCGTTTTGGATTTCACTCTAGACTGAGGATTGGTCATGATTCCATCATCACACCCCAAGAGGCATCCCTTTTAAAGGTGTGATTTTTAGTGGAGCTCTTCATCATGCCTCTTAAGGGTGTGATTTTTTAGTGGAGCTCCCCATCATGCCTCTTAAGGGTGTGATTATGGAGCGTGAAAAGTCCCCCTATGGTGTCCTAGGGGAGTCATTAGTAGTCCTCCTGTACTTTTCAAATCTGAAAGCCTGTGGGCAGAAGAGCAAAATTATGGAAATCATACTATAGAAGCAAGAGTGAAATTATACGAATGCACAGTTTTACCTTCCTTCCTACTGTCCTAAATAACAGTGAAACATGGACTTAATGGAAGAAGTAAAAATGTTGGAGGATTTTCAAAATGAGTGCCTGCGCAAAATAATAATCACGCAAAAAACGCAAAAAATGCATCGCATCGGCCCAAACTCCACGACAGATGGCGCTCTCGCTCATGGGCTCAATCTACGAGTATCCTGAGTGTACGAAGGTGCACTGCATGCAGTTTGGCATCGGCCTAGACTGGTACCCGGTCGACAGTTCCACACGCTACACTAACAGCGTCAGTGTAGCAAAGGATACTTGCCGGAGTGAAGGTGGCGAACGGGTACCAGTCTAGCATCGGCCGGGCATTTCATTATTTACGAAAAGTAAACACAGTCGGTATAGGAACTGGTCAAGTCGGTGACGCTCCATTCATGCCCATCAACGAAGAAGGCGGGGCTTATTCTGATTACGGAGATGCGAAAATGCAACAAAAGTATGTAGCGCAGTGCGCTAAACAGCGTGTTATTTTCGTTTTTGTGCCAAACTCTATCGTAGGAAACCGTTCTAGCCCAGCAGAATGCCCTAGTTCCTAGGGCATTCTAGGCCGGTTTCCTGAAATCGGCGATTTCGTACTGTGATGGGTACCCACCTATAAAAATTTATAAGGGAGGTGCGGCGTAGGCTGTGATTGGAGGACACAAACTGTCAATCCTCGGCTCGCCTCGGCATCATGGCCGCATCACGTCAAGAAATACTTTAGGCAATTTGATCAATATTTTAGAATTACATATTTCAATGGTTTAGATGTACCAAGTACTTTAGCACATTGATCAGTATATTATAGAGGAAACCCCTTTATACAGGCTTTCACATTGTAGCCTGCCAATAAGCCACTAAGTACTGCCAATGCATAATTGCACTACCTTGGGTTCTACCACCAGTTGGCAGAGATTAGATCAGTAAAGTCTAACTATTAGTATTACTATTACTGCAACATCTCTTGCACATGCACACTGAGATATGGATGAGTGTGCTTGATTTAAATTATACTGCCAATAACTTGCTGATTATACCCAGAATCATGAGTTAAACTATGATTAAGAAGCACCGCAATGGAGCACAGCCATGTTTTGCTCAATAAGCGAGGTCCAAGATAATAACACCCACATGGATATATGGGCTCCTTTAAAGTTATGGTAAATAAACACTATTTATATTTACTATGAATGTTTTCATGTTTATGTACTCTAGATCTCATAATAATTCTGTGTAAACGTTGTTCAAATACTTCTCAACAACGAACAATCTCACTCCATGCATGCCACTGTGCACAAACTCACAAAAGATAGACCAGGTGGGAAAGCATGAGCTTCAAACTCTTAATCATCTCACTTCATTTCAAACTATTACAGCACAACTACACAACCAAGCATACCCATCTCGGTACCTGTTTGCATTCCGCTTTTCATGAAAATTACTCCAGCTTGTATTTGGGTACAACTTTATTTAACCAGAGAAACCTCAAACAATTTTTTGAAAAAGCTCTCCCTGGCAACATAACATAGAGTTATTAGAAATTAGCAAATCAGTAATGATGGTGCACTATGTTGTGGGTTAATTGTGTCCTGCTTCTGAGCTCCATCACCACCACTTAGGACCAAGCCAAGACAGGTGCATTGAAAAACTTGCTGTGTGTAGGAAATTACTGGGAGTGTCAACAGGACTCTGTGGGATTTCCTTGGATAAGTTAGATTGTACTTTTAATTGATAAGCTGGTAATATTAACATGCAAAGAATGAATTACCAACACATACCAAGATAAACACAATTGGTCAAGTGTTTGTCCTGTGATAGTTTGAAACAAAATGAGCGTGCACAATTTTGGTTCACAAATTTTCCCTCTTAATCTATTTTGTATGAGTTTGTGTACATGGTATGCACACAGTGTGATTGTGTGTAGAAATTTGCGAAGTATTTGAATAGTGTTCAAGTGGAATTATTATACAATTTATAATTATAATACATATAAAGAGTAGAGGTTTGGTAGCAAATACAGGGTGCGAAATTAACGGGAGTCCGGAGTCAAATACGCCCTGATTTACTTTCGGACTCCCTGATTTAACATATGAAGAAATCCGTGTGACTCCCTGAAAAATCTGCCATACTAACTAGTTCGTTCCGGAGCACGGCCTCGCGGAATTACTCTATTTTTTCAGCTAATGTGCAAAGAAAATTGGGCAGACGTGCAACTGCATGAATCTTAAAAATAAGCACATATATGCGTTATTGTTAATATCTTTAATTTTGAACCTCAGACTGCGGACTCCCTCTTTTTGAGGGTAAGGAGTCCGTTGGACTCCCTTGTTCAAAAGTTAATTTCTATCACTGCAAATATAATGGATGTTTCCGGATCTAGCCTTGAACCATGTTTCCTACTAATAAATTAAGAAATTGATTTTGTTTTCAAGCTGGGGTTAACCAGTATGGTTTGATTATTCCTAGATGTAACTAACCCTAGCCTTAGTGGGACCTCTAGTCGAATTTCAACCTCTGCAATAACAGACGCTCAGGGTTCTCCCCAGGATGAAATTGAAACAGGGGGGAGGGGGGGAAGGGAGGGGAAACTAGGGGGGTCCGGGGGGCGTGTTTTTTTACCGTACCACTAATTAATGCATAAAATCGCCACCACACCATAGACGGTATTTGGGGTTCTTGTATATATAAGATAGCCGAGTCGGTGTACAGTTAGTGTTGGGTTCGGTACAGGTTGACTGTTTGTACTTGTGTGTGGTCTGCAGTGCATGCGTGGTACGGTGAAAATACACGAGTCGGGTGTCCTGGTCGAATGGGAATTCTTGACGATCGATTCCCGCACTGTCAAACTTTTATTGGGGTGGAATTTAATCGGGGCGGAGGTAATTTAAACAGGGCGCAACGATTGAAACAGGGGGGGGGGGTTCCCAAACGGGGCGCGCGCGTTTGCGCAACGTAGGGAGAACCCTGACGCTAAATTGTGAGTTTATTCAAATCCAATACTGGCAATAGGCAATACCTACGCACCCATCGATAGCTTCAAAAAAATCTTCCTCATCTTCACTACTGACAATTGCTGCCGAGTGAGACGGTAAATAACCAGAATGTGTTCTGGCTCGTGGAAAAATACCACTGCTTTGGCGACTTGGTCCTTGGATTACAGTGCGTAGTTCTTTAAGCTCACGCTTCACATCGTCCAGGGACGACGTGAGTGCCCGAAAATCATTGGCACTGCCACTTACGCTACCCGTAACTCCTATTGACAACGGCACGTTTGTGAATCTTTGATAAATAATCACACTACTTGCGCCGATTGCAATACCTGTAGCAGCTGCTACAATTGCAACTGTAGTTTCTTTTTGCATTTCGTAAACATAAACATGCAATAAATCATTTAACAGAAGACGCAAAATATAAATAATTGGTAATTCGTACTTTGAACTCTGCTTTCATTGACAACGTTCAACGCCATCTGTGTAATTATTCTACAACTATATCCATCTTTTGCATACCATAGAAATATATAGAGATTAGAGACACAAGTATATTATTTCTATGGTATTAACGTAACCTATACCAGTTTTAACCCAGATAAAATAAGCAATATGAAACCATAACATTTTAACTATTTGATTTTGTCAGTTTTGCGTATGCAACTTTAAATATGCCATTGTATGTATTGTCATCGTATTTTTCGCAGCGCTTCTTTTTTGTGTGTACATCGGTGAATGGTGGATCTTTACAAATATTAAAGTGAGCTGTTAAGAAAGACATTTTTCATACCACACCGGTAGCGAGTATGTTTTCTCTAATCTAATTGTATAAAATCAACCATTAAATATTTCCTTCGGCAATCCCTGCGCGGGGAGGGGAGGTTCAGGTGAAACGGCCGGGCGCTGAAAAATTCTTCCGCCGGTAGTCATCCCCATGATAGAGATCCTAAATCCGAGATCCTTTATAAATTAATAGGATCTCTATGGTCATCTCACAACAATACGTGATGCTAATTAACGGAGAAATTACGATAAAGTATTTTGTAGTTGAGGGTCAAATCTATACAGGTAAAATGTACGTGTAGGTTAAATTTTCAGATTACTTTTTGAATTAGGAAAAAAAATCTTTGAATAAGCAGAAACAGTGGCGGATCTAGAGGGAGTGGGGTTGCACCCCCCCCCACCCTCCGTTCAGCCACTCACTGATGTTATGATTGATACTAGTAAAATGAGGCCAAAAATAAAAAGGTCAGCCTGCAGGCTGACAGAAACTGGGGATTTTCCCTGTGCCCACACAGCTGCCTGAACTGTCAGGTCCTCAACACTAGCCGCGTTCACACGTAGCAAGAAATCTGGTATTATCTTACACAACGAAGCCAAATACGAGCCCAAGAAAAGCGTATCTAAACAGATCCGGCTCATTCATGTAAATACGCAGCTTCCGCAGACCCCGAATAATTTGCCGTGCTAGAAAATACCGATTTCGCTTGGACGGCAGCGCATTTCTCGTGTGAACGCTAAACTACCGGATTCTGGAGCCGCGTAGTTAAACTGTCCCGCCTCGACAATTCCATGTAACGCGATGAACGTCGCAGCCGCGGACCCTCTACGTATGTATCCGGCAGTGGCGCATCTGCATGCGTATTCGCATTGGTCTCTTGATCATAGCCTCGTTCACACGAGACCTCGAATTTCTGAAATACCGATTTCGAAATACCGAATCTGAGACAATACGCGGGCCGAGCGTTCACACGCCGAATTCGGCAGCTCCAAGACCATACGGTAGACTGCAGCTCGAGCTGCGCTGTAACAATCACAAACAATGCGAAATCAACCAACAATGCGCACCAAACTCCGATAAAATACCGTACGACGGCGCGCTCAACAGTTCCAACTTCGCATTCACACGGCACTGTCGAGCGGCGGACGCAGCATAACATACCGGCTTCAAAATCGAGACACACGGCGATTTCTCCATACGCGCGCCAGCTGTCGATCGAATAAATACGGTGCACGGGTACCCGCGCGGTGTGGCCGTCTCACGCTGCTAGCTCACGAATCCCATACCCCGGCGATCGCTCGCCATCAGCATATTGAATAATAAACGCGACGGGTTCCATCGCTTGCGTACGCGCATCGCTTGCATGCAACTTCCACCAGCGGCCCACCAATGATCATCGGTCGAACGCGATGTTTTAGCAGGCCAATCAAGTCAGCAACGAAACAGGAAACCGTTGGAGTGTGCACCGTGAACAGGGTAACACCTGTACGCGCAACTCGTACGGCGTTCTAAAATCGTGAGCGAACATATACGCTGCCAGGCAGCGTACAGAATCGCTAGTGTGTCCTAGGCTTAAGGTAGGGGCACACGAGCGATTTTTATCGCCCGATCGCCGCGAATTTTAAAATCGCTCGAAAAATTCGCCCGTGTGCCCGTTCACGTCGACGCCGATTTTAATCGCCCCGCACGAATCGCCCGTATCCAAAATGTTAGATATTTTCGGGCGATTATTTACGCCGGCGATTATTTACGCTGGCAAATTCGCTCGTGTGCCCGTGTCCGGCGTATTTTGTCGCTTGATCGATTTTTCTAAACCAATCGGACGTGTTGTTGATATCATGTGATGTTAAAATCGGGCGATTAAATTCGCTACGTGTGCCCCTTCATGATCGGGCGATTAAATTCGCTGGCGATTTTATTCGCCGCGATCGGGCGATAAAATACGCTCGTGTGCCCCTAGCATTAGCGTTCACACGAGGAAATGCGCGGTCCAAGAAATCCGGTATTTCTCAAACACGGCAAATTATTCGGGGTCTGGGAAGCCTCGTATTTACATGAAATACCGGATCTGTTTAGATACCTTATTTCTTGGGCCTCGTATTTTGCCTCGTGTGAACGCTAAATACCGGATTTCTTGCTACGTGTGAACGCGGCTTATTTAAAGCAGTTCGCAGCTCGCAAATACCGTATTTCTGGAGCCGCGAATCAGCGTGTGAACGCTCGGCCGCGTATTTGTCTCAGATTCGGTATTTCGCAAATACCGTATTTCTGGAGCCGCGAATCAGCGTGTGAACGCTCGGCCGCGTATTTGTCTCAGATTCGGTATTTCGCAAATACCGTATTTCATAAATACGAGGTCTCGTGTGAACGAGGTTCGTATTTCATAAATACGAGGTCTCGTGTGAACGAGGCTACTGTCACCCCCGCCCGACTATCACATTGGGGATCACTAAATCCTACGCACACACATCTCCTTGAGTCACGCCCCGTCATGTGGTCGAGGTTGCCGAATAACTGTTTACGATTTCAAGTTCGTCGTATTTTCCCGGTCTAACGCGGGGGCATGCTACATAGGGCATATACATGTATATGTTCGCAATGGATTAAAGTTGGTGCGAAAGCAATTTTGTTGAAAATAACTCTGATATAATATGAAATAACTTAAATAACTCTAATCATGGGCGCAAATGACATGGGAACACGGGGGACACGCCCCCCCCCACTTTTCGAAGGGTGGGGGACACAATATCAAATGTCCCCCCATGTTTTTCAACATGTGTTTCTGCCTAATTATAAGCCCCTTCTATAATATTATTATTTTGTGCTTAGAAAATAAAAAATGAGAAAGTATATAAAAAATGAGTCCGATTGATAGCCTAAACTGAATATTGGAACCGCGACAGTATACGGCTGCTAGTATAGGTGCCCTAGGTTGGGGATATTGAAAGGATTTGCTAGTGTAACGGCGTCGGCCTCTTCTCTGCCCCGCCCTGCGCGCAGTTCGCTTGCCGAACTTTTCGGTGTCAGATGTTTCGCACCTCGAAAGGTGCGCGCAGCTTCGCAAGTAGAACCGCCGTCTCTAAAACGATCCTCTTCGGTAGTGTTCGCTGCGTAGGTAGTACCTCTTCACGCGAAAGATTTCTCTTCCGCGCGTGCGTTGTGTAAGACTAAGACTTATGAGAAGGTGTGAGGATTCGTACGGTTACAGCTAGGCGTACCCTTCCTCGTCGGTAAGATTGACGTGTAGACGTGAGGAGAAATGAAGGCGCAGGCAAAAGTGTGCTAAGAGTGAATGACGTTTATTGCAACACAACGAAAGAATGGGGAAGATACACGCTGAACGCACCGGTGGTCAAACGAGCAGCTTTCATAGAGCTTTCTGAGTCGTACTCATTCGTTTCGGCGCTGGTGTTAATTCCAGAAATACATCTCCCACACAATTTTTTACTCGCTAACTCCGAAATACAAATCAGTAGGCTCCTGGATAACTCCCTACACAAACCCTCTATTTCCTCGAGAACTCTAAGAAGTCTCTCCGTGTGTACTCTCTGAGAAGTTCCTAGAAGTCTCTCCTAGAATTAAGTCTCTAGAAGTACCTCGCTTCTGTTGAAGTCTGCCCTCGTTTCAGGCGCGCGGTGCCCTTTTATACCGAGCGGGAACTTGCGTCATGAGTCAGCCCTCAGTCAAATAGCTAAATATAACAAGGAGAGGATCGCGGATTGGCTGTATGCTTTTCGCCTCAAGGACGCCATCTATAGACCATAATCAGCTGAAACGGCTGTGCAGACCACAGCAATAGAATAGAAGCTTCTATTCTATTTCTGTGGTGCAGACCCGAACCCAGAGACAATAGAACACTAATCTGTTCTAGGCCAAATATGACCAAATATGGCAAAGATTTGGGCCAGATATGGCGGCGCTTCCTCTATTAGAGTACCGAAGTCTGACGTCACGGTGGCATGACATCGAACCCCCTATTTCTAAACAACCCACTGGCTCCATAGCATTAACTGCGTGAAAATGTTGTGCGCATAGATATCATATAACAACAGCCGTTGTTATATTATGATATCTATGGTTGTGCGTACGTAAAACACGAGTGTGTGCGCTGCAGACAGCGGTAAAGCATCGGTAGCAAGTCGATCTTACAATATTTAATTAATTAATTATTTAATTTAATTTTTTTTTAAATTATTATTATTAATATTTTCCCGTTGCTTTTCCCTTCCATTCTTTGGAAATCTATAAAAACTGCAATAATGACTCAGAATGATGGTTACAATCGGGTACAAAACACGACACCATTTTCACGCAGTTAATGTTACCAGAGCATATGATTGTTTAGAACCAGTGGGTTCGTTGTCATGCCACCGTGACGCCATCACTTCGGAGCTCTGTTACAGCTCACGCTAACGTGGCACAGACGTGATTTTTTTTCCTAGGTGAATCAAGAACATAGGGCTGTAATGAGCGCTGCTATTGGTTGAGCTTGTTTTGTCCGCTCAATGACGTCACGAATATCGTAATATACATAGCACATCCAAAATTATTACTTCGATATGATCGAAAGCCTAGCGCCGGGACGTCGAAGTCGTGAAAGCGTCGGAAAGTATCGAATCCCATCCGTTTTCTAATATTTTTTGTTGTTTGTCTGTATTTTTCCTATCTTTATCTGTTTAACAATTTTTTTTCGAATTTAGCCGGCCAAATATTTACATGCAATTTATTTACAACATTTTAATAACAACAATTATTTTTACAACAATTAAAAATTAATTTTTTTATATATTCCTTTAAAAATGGGTTTGGGTTAGAGTTAAGGAATTAGGGTTAGGCGGTTAGGGTAGGGTTAGGGTTAGGGTTAAGTCACAATCAGTGAAGATCACCATAAAACAGGAGTTTGAGGCACGTGATTTGGTATCACAATGGCAGCGCTGCGTTAGAGCCCTATGTTCTTGATTGACCTAGGAAAAAAATCACGCACACGGGCACTCTTAGCGCGTTCACACGTACCGTAAAACGCAGTTTTCGAACGCGTATTCTTACGCGGACTCCGTACGATACGCTATAGGCTGTGACCTTGAGTTAAACAGCGTTCACACGTAGTTTTGAATGTACGTATGTCGGCGTTATAGCTGGCGCATAGCGGCGAAAGGAAACGATAAGATTTACGCAAAATGCGCGTTATAGGTTCGCTGCTTTTTGCTATTACTCTCTTTCTCTTCTTTGTCCCATCTCTGTGTGTTGCGCGAGCCCTCTCTTCTCTCTCTCTCTCTCTCTCTCTCTCTCTCTCTCTCTCTCTCTCTCTCTCTCTCTCCCCCTATCTCTATGCGTCTCCCCCTCTCTCTCTGTCTCTCTCCCTCTATGTGTCTCCACCTCTCTCACTCCCCTCTCTCTAACTCTATGCGTCTCCTCTGTCTCTGTCTTTCTCTCTCTGTCTCTCTCTCTCTCTCTCTCTCTCTCGCTTCCTCTCTCCAGTTCTCTCTCTCGTCCACAAAGCGTGACGCGTATACGCGTATAGCTATACGAAGTACGTAGGAAACGCACTCATTTTGTCATGCAGGATAGTGATACGCGTTTCGAACTGAGTATATACGTGGTCGTTCAGACGAGGGAAATTTATCGCGAGTACGTACGAAACTCTGTTTCGTATGCGTACGAAACGTGGATTTTGCTTTGTGTGAACGCGCTATCTGTCACGTACGCCAACCTAATGCTAGCCGCACACTATACGATTTTTCATTGTGCACAGCACTAACGCCCCGCACACTATCCGACCCGATCCCGATCGATCGGGAGGCCACCGCACACTGTCCGACTCAAAGTTGACGCAAACCATGGCACTCTTGTGGCGTTCCAAGCGGATTTAGCGTGTACTAAGCGTCGGGAGTGTTTCCCGTGGTTCGAATGCCATTCCATTCGAATGCGGTTCCCATGGCGCAGCTCTGTGATTGGTCAATTTTCTTCAGCGCTCGTCGATCGGGTCGGATGTCCACGCACACTATCCGAGTCGCGTCGTAAGCCCTCGCACACTATCCGACCCGATCTGCTCCCGATTCAAAATTCGAATCGGGCCAAAATGACCTCCCGAGCCAATCTTAAGCCTCCCGAGCCAAACTAGAACATCTCGATCCAATCGTAAGCCTTCAAATCGTGCTCGGGTCGGATAGTGTGCGGCTCGCATAACACGTGATCAACCGTTCGATCGTTTACTGGCCGAGCCCCGTGATTGGCTGTTCCTGTTTACCAGCTGAACGGTCCATGCTGGATGTTATGTGATGTTAAGTTTACCTTAATAACGCCAAAATACGGTTCTTATCTATTCCGCAGAATCTTCTTACTATTACAATAAACTGCACAGAAGAACTCTCTATTATAACATCCTTTCCCGCCATATCTAGCTCTTTCCCTTCACCGCGTCCTTCCACTTCGACTACTGTTTCGCCCCTCCGCTTGCCCCGAACGAACTATTCGCTGAGCAGCGGTACTAACTAAATCAACACTTCGGCAAACTCTACCCCGAACACTATTTACACTCGCGAATCATTATAGCCGTAGCCCGAATGCTAGTCTCTGTACGCTACTTCGCGCCGCGTCTAAGTACTGCGCGCGACAGTCACCCTCTCGACTGTTCCGTACTACCTCGCGTGCTCGGTGCCTTGCGCACTCAATGCTTCGCGGCATTCGGTGGTTTCGGCGGTTTCGGTGTTCGGTACCGTTTTCCCCGAACGCTATCCCCGCGAATTTCGCTACCCGATTCTCTATTTCCCCGACTCTCGATTCACCCGCGCCGTCACACTAGTCTCGAGTTCCAGAATCTTGTCACTCCAGAGTCCATATCCGATCCTACAAGCATGCTCATGGATTTAACGTAGACTTGTAATATGTAAGGAGCTATATAGTACGCGCGCTCGCTAGCTCCCCAGTAGCTACTGATCATGTCTGTGGTAGATATGTACCAAAGATCGTAGAGTGCCGGAGGCACAAGATAAACCACTCATGCGAAATCACGTGCAATGACGTGTAGTACGCAATGGAGCGCCACGTCCGCCATTTTAGGAAGCAAAACCCGCTCCGAGTCTGTTTGATACATAGAAATAATATGGATAACCATGGTTAATATATATATGTATATTATAATATAATGTAATAGATAATATTTTTATGCCAATAGCTGTATCAAATCTCTCATTTGAAGTGTACAAAATCTACAAAGATTTCATAATCGGATGTTACTATGTAGTATGTACACAGTGCAGTGGTGTAGTGTCAGACAGTGTCAGTGGTACAGTGCACACGCACTTCATTGGACCGTCTCAAACAAATAATGGTAATTAAACACTAAATGTATCTACTATCAAAGTATTAATGTTTCTCTACTCCATTTCGCCTATTATTGTCGATAACTTGCTGTAAATGCCGTTTCAATGCTCATCTGCAACACACAAGTAGTGAAGTACACCGCACGTACGTACGCCCTGTGCACAAACAACAGTGACACTGCCACTGGTACTACATGTATCAACGAAGATTGCACAACTCTTTCACGATGGATTTCGACAAAAAAGAATGTTTTCTCACCTTTCCGTATTCTTGGGGAACCTGAAGAAAGACAGGTCGGGATTACACTGACGATTCGAGAAATTTACAGCAGAACAGTAAGCTGAGCTGACAGCACACAGCAGACAGTTGCACAGTAGCAGATACAGCAGCATCCGGGAACTTCGTGTGAACTTGCTTCCTAAAATGGCGGTTGTGGCGACCCATGACCTACTACGCTATGATTGGAGAGTGGTTTATCTTGTGTCTCCGGCACTCTACGATCTTTGATATGTACATTCGTATACATATTATCAGGAGCGTATAATGACAAATGTCATTATACAATGACATGTCATTATGTAATGACAATGACAATTGTCATTATACTCTCCTGATATTATATATACATAAAGTATATATTACGTACTATTATTTAGGTCGTACTGCAGGCCTGAAACGAGAAGATTAATCTCCCCTTTCTCCCTCAGCCAACTATATTACGTATTTGTGTTTAGGCTGTACTGTATGCCTGAAACGGTGCTCGCGCATGCGCAATATCCTCCCAAAAGAATAATATGTTGCAAAAATTATAAATTTAAAATGAAGAGGGGTTATTCTAGCATAGATTTTTATGGTAAAATTTTATCAGGAGACCTCACTTCAGAAATAAGAAGCAGACCTTTCACGTTAGGTTCCCGCTGCATATACCAGTCACTACATAAACATGCTTACGTTACTGTTTATCGCATGTGCAATATCTCACCAGAGTAGTTTTATTTTCTGATGAAAATGCATTTAGTATGGTCAGTGGGGATCTCAACATAGGTTTCTGTAATAAATTCCTATCAGTGGACCTGTATTTATAACAAGGAGCGCGCCCTATCCTGTAGGGTGCAAATCTGCTACTTCATCTTCGCCCGCCCTTCCCTTAGTCTCCATTGTCGCACGCTCACCCTCCTTCTCCTTCCACCGCCCCTCGGCTATTTTTCCTACCGCCTTCCTTCTGTCTCCCACCCCTCTCTTCCTCAGCAAGCTATAATACGCACTTTTATTTCGGCCGTATACTGCAAGCCTGAAACGGTGCTCGCGCATGCGCCAATATCTCCCGAAAAGAATAATATTTTGCAAACATTATGAATTTAAAATGAAGAGGGGTTATCCTAGCACAGATCTGTATGATAAAATTTTATCAGTAGATCTCAATTCAGAAATTGGAAGCAGATCTTGCATGTAAGGTCCCCGCTGCATATACCAGTCAGTATATGACCTGAATACGTTACTGTTTTAGCGCATGCGCAATATCTCACCATCGGAGTTAGACTTTGTGATTAAAATGCATTTACTATGGTCAGAGTGTATCTCAGCAGAGGTTTCTGTAATAAATTCTTATCAGTAGCCCTGTGCTTATAATTAGGAGAGCGCCCTAGCCTGTAGGGTGCAAAACTCCTACTTCATTCCCGCCCGCGCTTTTCATTGTCTCCATTGTCGCACGCTCAGTCTCCTTCTCCTTCCACCGCCCCTCGACTATCTTCCCTGCCACCTTCCTTCAGTCTCCTACCTCTCTCTCCTTCAGCCAACTATATTACGTACGTATTTGTCTTTAGGCTGTAGTGCATGCCTGAAGCGGTGCTCGCGCATGCGCAATATCTCCCGAGAAGAAGAATATTTTGCAAACATTACGAATTTAAAATGAAGAGGGGTTATCCTAGCACACATCTGTATGATAAAATTTTATCAGTAGACCTCACTTCAGAAAATGGAATCAGACCTTGTATGAAAGGTTCCCGCTGCATATACCAGTCAGTACATAACCTGGCTACTTTGCTGTTTTAGCGCCTGCGTAATATCTCACCAGCGGAGTTTTATTTTGTGATGAAAACGCATTTAGTATGGTCCGGCGATATCTCAACATAGGTTTCTGTAATAAATTCTTGTCAGTAGACGTGTGTTTGTAATTAAGAGAGCGCCCTAGCCTGTAGGGTGCAAAACTCCTACTTCAACCCCGCCCGCCCTTCCCTTTGTCTCCATTGTCGCGCGCTCAGCCTCCTTCTCCTTCCACCGCCCCTCGACTGTCTTCCCTGCCACCTTCCTTCAGTCTCCTACCTCTCTCTCGCTCAGCCAACTATATTACGTATTTGTCTTTAGGCTGTACTGCATGCCTGAAACGGTGCTCGCGCATGAGCAATATCTCCCGAGAATAATAATATTTTGCAACTTACATCATGAATTTAAAATGAAGAGGGGTCACCCTAGCATAGATGTATATGATAAGGTATGTTTATTATGATTTACTAGAAAATCTTTCGTCACATACCGATTTTGAACTGCAAATTTAACCCGCAGACTTAACCTGCAAACTTAACATGTACGTTAAATATGCAAATTTAATCTGCAACCCGCAACAAACGATTTGCTCTCTTTCCGTTCATTGATCGTCATAAAGCAATGCAGCGCAGATTTCTTACATTTTCGGTCGATATTGGTTGGAAAAGCATGATTCTACTCCGCACCAGCGTCATGATAGCATCGACTCGATGCTTGCCTATGACGTCGAAGGATGATGGGCCTTTTCAAGCATGTGATTTCTTCTCTTACCCGATGTAACGTGAACTCCGAGGCCATGAGAAGAACTTTTTTTTCCAGCACTCTATGGAAGCGCATAATATGCGAGAGGACTTATATGCGAAATGCTAATATGCGACTCGTATAACACGTCGACCACTCTTAGCATAATACGCCCAACGATGTGGTTATCTCCAGGTCATTAGACACGTTCAAGGGTGAACTGAGAGGGGTGCGTTCCCAGACATACATACAGGCTGTTTAATACTCTTTAGATAAGTAAACGAGTATACCAGCGATGCTGTGTTACAATATACACAGATAGGATAGTTCTGTAATAACCACACATAAAAATAGAATAAAACTTCTTGAACAATTACTGTTTAATATTTAATTTGAGCTGTGCTTGCAATTAAAACCTAATAATTTTGTGTATATAAGGTGAAATATCTCCCGCTTATTGTACAATAAATTTCATTATTTTAACTTAGTCTACCTAGCGTGGGTTCAAACTGTTTTAAAACAATTTTCTTAAATATAATTGATTGTCATGTACTCTATGAATAGAATTATTAAACAGTCAAATTCTCGCATCTTACTATAACGACACACCACATGCTGCAACTCATATATTTCACGGAAGTGAAGGTAAACGTACGACGTTCCTACGTGGGGAAATGCCTATATATATGAACTGAAACGGCCTTGCTTCATTCTGCTCACTGCGCACAGTAACATTTCCACGTAATTGTTCCAATCCTATGAATAACGCATATCCTACAATCCGTGTTCTTTTGATTGGTGTAAACAAACTATGCACATTCAATCACTCGTTTGGCGGCTGCTTTGAACACGTTTATCACTCACGTGTGAGTTGTCTTCGATACAGGCTGTGCCATGAGGATAGATGAATATGCTTTCAAATAAAATGATGAGTATAATAATTACTATACCGAGTACGGCTACGAAAATGGCTATAGCAATCGGCAGTTATTCAATACCAACACACACAGGAAGACCATTGTGCACCACGATGGTACTAATGTGCGTGCTCCGTTGGCAGGGGCGCACATTCCCACCTAAAAGGGAATGTAAGCACATTCATCAATAACCATCATGTTATAAAGAAAATATAAACGTAGCACGACAGCTGCATTTTTGCCACCATCAAAGGACACGGGCATCAGCTCGGGTATTTAGATACATGCACGTACCTTCATGCGCGAACGCATGGAAACCTGCTAATGGGAGACACACCATGCGAATTTATTCGCCCGACTGCAGTGATTGTTAAAATCGCCGCGAAATTCGCATAGTCGTTAGCATTCGCTTGAGTGTGTCCGCTCAAAGCGATGGCGAATTTCGCCGCGAATTTTATCCGCACCGAAATTCGCAGCTATCAAACATGTTTAATATTTTTGCTGCAAATTTTTATCGCTGCGTACAGATGCATGGACTGTTGGACTGTTGGAGCCATGGTTGCAGCCGTGTGGCGACAGTAGATTGCGTGTAGTGTGTCCGCTCAATTTATCTTTATATATTTTTATTTATCTTTATATATGCGGGCGCGAATATTTTCGCCGCGAAATCTGATCGCAGCGAAATTCGCATAGTGTGTCCCCCGCTTAATAATTAAGGAACATAATATAGTCTTGTACGCATCGCAGATAAACGCGCCCGCAGGTCATTACATAAATATGAACAATTTCGTACTATATTCGTACAAGGGGAGTATAAACACTCACGTACCGAGACACGCACGCACCGAAACGCGCACCCACTCGGAAGCACAAACACACGCGCGCAAGCACTTCCACACGCACGCGCGCCCCTATACACATGAAAACAAACGAGCGCGCGCAAGCCCGCACGTATTCAAACGCCGACCGCGTATATACATACCGGCCTGTCGCAGTGTTGCTTATTGCTTCCAACGCACATCGCGTATGCCATAGCATGCGCTACGTATGTCTGTTCAAAATTTCCTCGGAAGAGATGCGCCATGGGTCCATGCGCGTACACCACTACGTCCTCGCCACTATGAGGTTCGAGTGTAAGCGGCACAGCAGCCTCCTGCATGTAATCCGGATCGACTGAAACAAGAAAACAGTCACTTACCCCGTACAGACTGCAAAATTTGACCTTACATCAAACAAGTCCTGATTTTGCAACAAAGCGGTAGCAAAAAATGCAGCCACTACCGGCGTAGCAGATTCAGATGCGCTGTAGTTCGATGGTAGAATAACAACTAAGTCGCATGTTGTGACTCATTCAGAAGTGACCATTTCATGTGTCATTTGTGTGCCAAGAAAAATAATAATGAAATAGTAATCAAAACATTGTACCATTATAGTCTTTACGAAAAACCTTTTGAGCCACTCGCCCTTCGGGCAAATGTTCTGTAAAATGTACATGCCCGAATAACATTCTAGTTGCCCATATATTTTGCAGGAATATTTTAGAATATCGTGTAAAGAAGTGTACACCAGACAACCTCTAGACGCCATTCGTTTTTGGTGTTAACATTTTGTGATTTTAAATTAAAAACCTTTAGTTAATGGCCAGTTGTATTATGGTTTATGCGTTTTTAAAGCAGGAGCCCGTCTAGTAAGTGAGCTTGCAATGTTTACATGCCCGCCAAGATTTCTAAACGCCAGGCTAAATTCGAAGACTGACATTATATTTGAGGTTGTAGACCTAACCTAAACTAGTTAACGCTATCTTAATTCCAATTCCCACTCCGCACACATAGGGTGCAGCGTTAATTGATTTCTAGCTGCCCTTTATACTTGTGTCAGTGTTGGTAAGGTTAGGTCTGGATCCCCTGTAGCCAGGTCCCGCTCCATACAGCAGTGACGTGTATGGCATTCCATCGACGCCAGACATGTCGTTCGCTTTCTCTAAAATTTCAAAAGGTTTTAATATAAATTTTCGAACCATGGTCTATGCCCCTTTAATGTGCGTGGTACGTTAATAATTTCGTCAAGAAATGCTCGAACGGCGTGACTGTAACTCGCGAATGTAAACGGAAATATTAGCGAGCGGCTAAGGCCTTTGACTAACTTTACAACTAGACTTTCTCTCAAGCGAAATCGCTCGCGTAAATACCTAGCTATTGTAACTTTTCTCTGCATACATGTGAGGAAATTTGCCGCGCAGCTAATTAATAATGTCGGCTTTGTTAAATGTTTTCCGTCACCTGCACACAGCTAGCTAGATTATTAATAAGAATTGTGGTTAAGGAGCCTAACCGAACATCGGATTGCCACGCTTCGGATAGCCGGCAACCAGCATTGAGTGCGAGTGATCCGCCGTGACCACCAACAAGGTATCGTCAGCGTCGGTCATCGCCGTGGCTGTCTGAACGGCTTCTTCAAGCACAGTGACTTCGGTAGAGGCCGCGAAGGCGCGACCGGAATGATGTCCCTTGTCGACGTTATTGTCTGAAAGGAAGCCCTACCATGTAAGCCAATCAAGTCACAGTTGATTAGGGCATAACGGTAACAGCATATATATATATATATATATATATATATATATAAACGGGGAAGAACGTTCTCTGTTGCTGTACAAGCCTGGGATATTTACACTGTTACAGCGATAAATTTCATTATATGTTCAGTATTTCAATCCAATCCAGATTCTCGTGGTCGCCATTCTTACTATTACGCCTGACAGGGCTAAAACACGAAAAGCCGTAAAAATTGCCCAAAAGCCAATCACCATTTCTTAGAAATGATTACATGACCACTTGAATGTAAATAGAAAAGAGCTTGGATGTTCGGCGGGAGTTAACAAGTGAATGATAGACGTCACGTGACACGCTTAAGACGCATCTTGAACTTGGCTAATTAAAACAAGCTCGGTTAAGTCAGAACACGCATATATATTGATATTGATATACATGCTTTGGCTGAACATCGCTGGTGTGCATGCATCGCGTAGAGATGATAGATTTGGGAGGCAATGACAGGCTTAATTACGTACTTTCCACGAACAGATAATATCCACGAGGGTTCCGGTTAAGGATCTGGATGGCTGTCCTCACCATTTCGGCGAGAGTAGGATTGTTCTGTTCAGCCGGCGTCTCATCCACCACACATGCGAAGTGGCTCGGTTCGAACAGCCCTGCAAGTGTGTGTGTGTGTGTGTGTGTGTTATGCGCGAGTGTTCGTGAGTTCGTGCGTGCGTGTATTGTGAGAGAAACAAATAGATAGAGAGATAAGAGAGAGAGAGAGAGCGAGCTTGTGTGGCCGAGAAGTATAAAATCAACATCAGTGCTTGTTTCTGCGTCGAAGCCATCAGCACGTTAACAACGTTCGCTCCTAATAGTGGAGCGACTGAGAGCCAAAAATTTAGCTCGACCCCTCCCCACTTTAGAACAAGGCAAATAAGGTATCGTTGGATTCAATAGGATGTCTACTTCATAAAAAACAATGTTTTACAGTCAGATTCTAATTAAAACATGGCCAATTCACCTCTTGTTTGTAAAAACCCATAAAAAATGTGAATTTTGGAATATCTTCATAATTGGTTATTTTTGCACCTTAAAAGACTGAAAACATGTTAATATCACATTAATTCCTTTCTACTAAGGACACTCTCACATTATTTGGGGTTTTAACCCACTTCAATGGGGTTTTGGGCCCCTTAATACCCCAAAATCGGGGGGTTTACCCCTTTTTGCCATTTTCCAATCCTAAGTTTTGATGCAGTACGTACCCCTCCCCTACATTAGAACAAAACAAATCTGGACTCATTTGATTCGTAAGGATGTCAACTGTATGAATATTGATGTCTGATTTCCATATTTTAATGCTAACATGGCTGATTAACCCCCTATTTGCAAAAAAACAAAATAAGGAATTTCCCGATATCTCATTGTGTTGTACTTTCTCACTTACAAGGTTGAAAACAAGTAAATGTCACATTGTTTTCTTCCTGTCAAGGACACTGGCACATTAATTAGGGATTAACCCTCTTCAGTTGGCTCCAAATAACTCCTTGAGAATATTGTTAGTGTTTGAACATACTGCCTTATACACCGTCATGTCCGTATCACCTCAGACTTCATCTGTATTTTCAACCTCACTTATCTCCCGCTGATTCTCACATTCTCCACCACAGGTATAAATGTCAATGCACTCAAGTCCAGCAATGACACACTCAGTCACACTGGCATTTCTGTCCACGACAATCTTTGTCTGTACAGTATACAAATGAGTTATGTCTCTAACCTCAGCTGGTGCCGATTCATTCTGGTACAATGTTGGACAGAGTTCACCTTTTGCATTTACATGCCAACCATGGCCAACTGTTTTCACAGGCTTTGCGACGTGACTCTGACACCACACTGCAACTTGGTATTGGGCACGCAATACATGTTGCGCGAAGGCATCCTCTGTCGGCGGCAGTATTGGTGCAGGCTTGTCAGTGGTTGTGGCGAGTACGAAACGAAGCTCATTGAGTGAACTGAGTTTTCTTTTACCATGCATGAGGAGAACAAATCGCCTTGCAGTATCTAAGAATGTAGGGACATCCTGGAATGATTCCAGACTATGTAAGGCCTCTGCCTTTTTGGTGAGAGCTAAATAAGCCGTTCGCTTTCCAAGTCTGTATAGAGCACTTGTCGTGTCACATCCCGACAGAGCATGCGCAGCTGGTAAGGACGTGCATGTTGCTTTGCCAAGTTTGGTACTGATGTGGTGTACATGTATGAATCGTTCCTTTGTGACAAACTTTCCTGAGTGTCCAGCATGCATATACACATTATCGGCCAGCGCTCCCCTGCTTCAGTAATATATCAGCAATATACCAGAACATTTATATTAACAGTATTTGTATATTGAGAACAGACAAACAAACAGACATACATTCACAAATATGTATTAGCTATATATATGAACGAGGTAATGCACTGTCGATGAGTCAATGTCTGACGTCCAATCATACACAGCTGATCCGGCATGATGACCTTGTCACGGCATATTGTTGGTGTTGTTTTGTTTTAATAACAATGCTGTGTGGTTGGTTACGTGTACATTACTGTCTAATGTGTGCTCCGAAAGTGGGCAAAGAAATTGCCTATTTAACGTACGAAAGTAAGAAAGAGAGAGAGAAAGAGTGAGTGAGAGAGAGAGAGACACAGAGAGAGAGAGAAAGAGAGAGAGAGAGAGAGAGAGTGCGAGAGAGTGCGAGAGAGAGAGAGAGAGTGGTGCGTGCGTGTGTGGAGCGAGAGAAGTCCCGGCCTTCACGGAAGCCCTAGCATCCACTGAAGCCATACTGCACTGACACAACAGCAGCAGACTCGAGCAAACAAAGGCATCACAGCAGTGCCCCCTACATTGCACGAGCCGCAGCGTGCACGGGCTGCGTCCACGCGGTCAGCCAGCGAGGTGAATAACCCTGCACCACAGCCTCACTCTCCACCTCGACCTTCTCCCCCCTCCCTCCTCCTCCCTCCCCTTACTCACACACACTCATCCAGCCCTCACTCACCTCGCCCATCTCCCTCACACTCACCCAGCCCTCCTCCATCACTCCCCTCACTCCCCTCCCTCACACACGCTCACCCAGCCCTCCTCCATTACTCCCCTCCCTCACACACACTCAGCCCTCCTCCCTCACTCCCCTCCCTCACACACGCTCACCCAGCCCTCCTCCATTACTCCCCACCTCCATCCCCTCACACACACTCACTCAGCCCTCCTCCCTCACTCCCCTCCCTCACACTCACTCGGCCTTTCTCCCTCACTCCCCTCCCTCACATTCACTCAGCCCTCCTCCCTCACGCCCTTCCCTCACACTCACTCAGCCCTCCTTCCTCACGCCCTTCCCTCACACTCACTCAGCCCTCCTCCCTTACTTCCCTCCCTTACACACTCGGCCCTCCTCCCTCACACTCACTCAGCCTTCCTCCCTCACTCCCCTCCCTCACACACTCGGCACTCCTTCCCTCACGCCCCTCCCTCACACACACTCACCCAGCCCTCCCCCTTCACTCCCCTTACTCACACTCACTCAGTCCTTCTCAACTCACTCCCCTCCCTCACACACATTCAGCCCTCCTCCCCCACTCCCCTCCCTCACCTCCTTCACACTCACTCAGCCCTCCTCTCTCACTCCCCTCGCTCACACTCACTCAGCCCTCCTCCCTGACTCCCCTCACTCACACTCACTCAGCGCTCCTCCCTCACTCCTTTCCCTCACACACACTCAGCCTTCCTCCTTCCTCCCCTCCCTCACACACACTCACCCAGCCCTCCTCCCTCACTCCCCTCCCTAACCTCCCTCACACACACTTGGCCCTCCTCCCTCACTCCGCTCCCTCATACACACACTTACCCAGCCCTTCTCCCACACGCCCCTACGGCGCCCCTCTAATTGTTACTGGCCTAGGCTTCGCAGCATCACAGCGCGCATCGCCAGCTAATGATGAAGCCTAATGAACGCAGCTTCCCACGCGTGTCGGCAAGCGGCCAAACGCCACTTCCATCCTCCGCGTAGATGTCTGCTGGTGACAGCATCACATACGAGTGTGTGTACGTGTAACTGCCTATAATATACCCGCCGCGTATGTGTAACCGCATCATTAACCGCATGCATACGCGTGTACGTGTTACTGCCTGCCTAGTCTATATATGCGTGTATGTGTTATTGCCTGTCTAGTATATATGCGTGTACGTGTTACTGCCTGCCTAGTCTATATATGCGTGTACGTGTTATTGCCTGTCTAGTATATATGCGTGTACGTGTTACGGCCTGTCTACTAGTATATATGCGTGTACGTGTTACTGCCTGTCTAGTATATATGCGTGTATGTGTTACTGCCTGCCTAGTCTATATATGCGTGTACGTGTTATTGCCTGTCTAGTATATATGCGTTGTACGTGTTACGGCCTGTCTACTAGTATATATGCGTGTACGTGTTACTGCTTGTCTACTATATATGCGTGTACGTGTTACAGCCTGTCTAGTAGTATATATGCTTGTACGTGTTACTGCCTGTC
>NW_014577096.1:566738-567894 GCF_000485595.1 Priapulus caudatus | reverse complement strand
ATGCGTGTACGTGTTACTGCCTGTCTACTAGTATATATGCGTGTACGTGTTACTGCCTGTCTACTAGTATATATGCGTGTACGTGTTACTGCCTGTCTAGTAGTATATATGCTTGTACGTGTTACTGCCTGTCTACTAGTATATATGCGTGTACATATTACTGCCTGTATAGTAGTATATATGCGTGTACGTGTTATGTGGATTCGCGGGGATGTGTTTTGATTGTTCCCACGAGTTGAGTCGTGGATCCGCGGGGAACGTGTTAATCAGCCATGTTAGCATTAAAATATGCAAATCAAACATCAATATTCATACAGTTGACATCCTTACGAATCAAATGAGACCAGATTTGTTTTGTTCTAATGTAGGGGAGGTGTACTGCATCAAAACTTAGGATTGGAAAATGGCAAAAAGGGGTAAAACCCACGATTTTAGGATATTAAGGGGCCCAAACCCCTATTGAAGTGGGTTAAACCCCTAAATAATGTCAGAGTGTCTTTAGCAGAAAGGAATTAATGTGATATTAATATGTTTTCAGTTTTCAGCTTTCAGTCTTCAGGTGCCAAAATAACAATTATGAAGATATTCCAAAATTCACCAATTTTTATGCGTTTTAGCAAACAAGGCGTTAAATGGCAATGTTTTAATTAGAATCTGACTGTAAAACATTGTTTTTCATAAATCAGAAATCCTAACGAATCCAACAATACCTCATTTGCATTGTTTCAACGTGGGGAGGGGTAACTCCTTAAATAAGGCTTTTTTTGGGCCCCGGCCGCTCCACTATAAGCCCGCGGGTTATGATGCTCTAACACTTCTACAGCAGCTAGTTACGTAAAAGTACATGCCAGAATTAAAGTATTATTTTATTGCTTACTACGAGGATATGTATGAAAAGTTATTCTACCAAGTACAACGCACATGTTAGAATCGCTCGTATGCATGTCGAGTGGTTATGTTCCCGAGCAACGATATAGGTAACACATAGGTAGGTATACGGACGTTCTGTGCGTATTGATTGCAACTGATATTGCCCCGAAAAGAAACTAAAAGAATGTGTGTGCGTGCGTGCGTGAGTGCGTGCGTGCGTGCTTGCGTGCGCGTGTGTGTGTGTGTGTGTGCATATATATATATATATATATATATATATATATAT
>NW_014577096.1:556982-566713 GCF_000485595.1 Priapulus caudatus | reverse complement strand
CCTAGCTCCCACTGAAGCCATACCAGTGCCAGCTGACACAAACAGCCAGCAGACCTCGCAGCAAAACAAAGGCATCACAGCAGGTTGCCCCCTACATTGCCACGAGCCGCAGCGCTGCACGGCGCTGCGCCACGCGGGTCAGCCCGCCGAGGTGAATAGTAATCCGCCTGCGCACCAACCAGTCCTCATTCTCTCTCCTACCGTGCGACCTTCTCCCCCCTCCCCTCCGTCCTCCCTCCCCTACTCACACACACTATCCTAGCCCTCACCTCACCTCGCCATCTTCACTCCACCCCCGTCCACACTCACCATAAGCCCCTCCCCTGCATCTCACCCCTAATATCTTTTCCCCACTCTACCCCTCACACACGCTCACCCAAAGCCCCTCCTCATTACTCCCCTCCTCGACACAACAACTCATCCCTCCTCCCTCACTCCCCCCTCACACCACGCTCACCCAGCCGCCTCCTCCATTACTCCCCACCTCCAATCCCCTCACACACACTCACTCAGCCCTCCTCCCTCACTCCCCTCCCTCACACTCACTCGGCCTTTCTCCCTCACTCCCCTCCCTCACATTCACTCAGCCCTCTTCCCTCACGCCCTTCCCTCACACTCACTCAGCCCTCCTTCCTCACGCCCTTCCCTCACACTCACTCAGCCTTCCTCCCTCACATCCTTCCTTACACACTCGGCCCTCCTCCTTCACACTCGCTCAGCCTTCTTCCTTCACTCCCCTCCCTCACACACTCGGCACTCCTTCCTCACGCCCCTCCCTCACACACACTCACCCAGCCCTCCCCCTCACTCCCCTCACTCACACTCACTCAGCCCTTCTCTCTTACTCCCCTTCTTCCCACACATTCAGCCCTCCTCCCCCACTCCCCTCCCTCACCTCCCTCACACTCACTCAGCCCTCCTCCCTCACGCCCTTCCCTCACACTCACTCAGCCCTCCTTCCTCACGCTCTTCCCTTACACTCACTCAGCCCTCCTCCCTTACTTCCCTCCCTTACACACTCGGCCCTCCTCCCTCACACTCATTCAGCCTTCCTCCCTCACTCCCCTCCCTCACACACTCGGCACTCTTCCCTCACTCCCCTCCCTCACACTCACTCGGCCTTCCTCCCTCACTCCCCTCCTTCACACTCACTCGGCCTTCCTCCCTCACTCCCCTCCTTCACACTCACTCGGCCTTCCTCCCTCACTCCCCTCCCGCACACTCACTCAGCCCTCCTCGCTCACGCCCTTCCCTCATACTCACTCAGCCCTCCTTCCTCACGCCCTTCCCTCACACTCACTCAGCCCTCCTCCCTTACTTCCCTCCCTTACACACTCGGCCCTCCTCCCTCACACTCACTCAGCCTTCCTCCCTCACTCCCCTCCCTCACACACTCGGCACTCCTCCCTCACGCCCCTCCCTCACACACACTCACCCAGCCCTCCCCCTTCACTCCCCTTACTCACACTCACTCAGTCCTCCTCAACTCACTCCCCTCCCTCACACACATTCAGCCCTCCTCCCCCACTCCCCTCCCTCACCTCCTTCACACTCACTCAGCCCTCCTCTCTCACTCCCCTCGCTCACACTCACTCAGCCCTCCTCCCTGACTCCCCTCACTCACACTCACTCAGCGCTCCTCCCTCACTCTTTTCCCTCACACACACTCAGCCTTCCTCCTTCCTCCCCTCCCTCACACACACTCACCCAGCCCTCCTCCCTCACTTCCCTCCCTAACCTCCCTCACACACACTTGGCCCTCCTCCCTCACTCCGCTCCCTCATACACACACTTACCCAGCCCTTCTCCCACACGCCCCTACGGCGCCCCTCTAATTGTTACTGGCCTAGGCTTCGCAGCATCACAGCGCGCATCGCCAGCTAATGATGAAGCCTAATGAACGCAGCTTCCCACGCGTGTCGGCAAGCGGCCAAACGCCACTTCCATCCTCCGCGTAGATGTCTGCTGGTGACAGCATCACATACGAGTGTGTGTACGTGTAACTGCCTATAATATACCCGCCGCGTATGTGTAACCGCATCATTAACCGCATGCATACGCGTGTACGTGTTACTGCCTGCCTATGGTTATGCCTGCAGTATAAATGTCGTCGTACGTTGTACGCCTGAGAGTCTATATAATGCGTGTACGTGTTATTGCCTTCGATTCATATATGCGTGTACCGTGTTTTACGGCCGTCACCGAGTACTATATGCGTGGGTAACGTGTTACCGCCGCTGTCTAGCTAATATTCGGTATTTGGTACTGCCGGCCTATCTATATATGCGTTACGGTTATTGCTGTCTAGTATATATGCGCTCCTATGTTACGCCTGTCTATCCTAGTATAATGATCTGATGTGTTTACTCGCTTGTCTAGCTACATATGCCGTTGTAACGTGTACAAGGCCTGTCTAGTATGTAGCAGACTGCTGTACGTGTTAACTGCCCTTCTAGCTGTAACTATGCGTGTACGTATTACTGGCCTGTATAGTAGTACATATGCCGGTACGTGTGTAGCTGCCTGCTATCTATATAGCCGTGTAGTGTTAATTGTCTGTCTAAGTATGATATGTCGTGTACGGTATACGGCTGTCGACTATATATACTGTACTGTTACGCCTGTCAGTAAGATATGCCGTGTAGTGTTATACGCTCCTGAGTCTAATATCGTGCTACGTGTTACGCGTGTCTAGTATATTATTCGTGTATGTGTTATACTTGCCGTCTAGGTATATATGTCGTGTAGTGTACTCGCCTGTCTATGAATATTGCGTGTACGTGTACTGGCCTGTTCTGAGTAGTAAATATGCGTGTATCGTGTTAGCGGGCCTGCGTCTTACTAGTAATATTGCTGTACAGTCATTACTGCTGTAAGTAAATGATATTGGTGTACGTGTTAGTGGATTCGCGGGGATGCGTTTTTTGATTGTTTCCCCACGAGTTGACTCATGTGGATCATCGCGGGAACTGTGTTAATCAGCCATGTAGCAATTAAAAATTGCAAATGCAAACATCAATATTCAATACATTTTGACATCCTTACGAGATCCAAATGAGTAGAACAGATTGTTTTGTTCTATAATGTAGGGAGGTGTACTGGCACAAAACTTAGCATTGGAAAAATGGCAACCAAAGGGTAAAGACCTCCACGATTTTAGGATATTGAAGGGGCCCAAACCTCCTATGAAGTGGGTTAAACCCTAAATAATTGTCAGAGTGATCTTTAGGCATGAAAGGTAATTATATGTGATATTAGAATTGTTTCAGTTTTCAGGCTTTCAGTCTTCAGTGGGCCAAAAATAACAAAGAAGAATTCCAAAATTCACCAATTTTTTATGGCGTTTAGTAGGCACAAGCGAAGGCGTTAAATGGCAATGTGTTTAATTAGCATCTGACTGTAAAACACTTGCTTTTTTCTAAATCAGCAAATCCTAAGCGCATCCAACAAATACCTCATTGCATTGTTCAACGTTGGGCGAGGGGTAACTCGCTTAAATAAGGCTTTTTTTTTGGCCCGCGCCGCTCCACTATAGAGCCGCGGGTTAGATTGCTCTAACACTTACTAAGCAGCAGCTAGTTAGTAAAAGTACATGCCAGAATTAAAGTATTATTTATTGGGCTTACTAGCGAGGATAATCGTATGAAAAGTGTATTCCTCGCAAGTAGCAAACGCAACATGTTAGAAATTCGCTACAGTATCGCATGTCGAGTGGGTTATGTTCCCGAGCAACGATATATGTGTAACCCATAGGTAGGCTAATACGGACCTTCGTGGCGTATATGATTGCAACTGATATGCCCCCGAAAAGAAACTAAAAGAATTGTGGGCTGCGTTGCGTCTGCGTGAGTGCGTGCGTGGGTGCTTGCGTCGCGTTGTGTGTGTGTTGGTGTGCATATATATAATATATTTAGATATATATATATATATATATGTAACGAATTTCGGTCTGCCGCAGCGTCAAATTCCCGCGTTCTACCCCCTGCAGTCTGCCCAGCGTCCTTGGGTGATGTGGGCTTCGATGTAGCCGAATCCCCGCATGCTGTGGCGGCGTACACGTGCTGGACACGAGCTGGTACTATGCCGTACTCATGGCGCTAAAGCTGGCGTGCGTGTCACGTCCGAAGCTGGCGTGCCTGTCACGTCCGAAGCTGGCGTGCGTGTCACGTCCGAAGCTGTTGGGCGTGGCTACCTGTTTCTGACTCGGGATTGGCGGGGGTTGAAGCCGCGCACACGCTCCGAGACGCATATATACTGCGCTCTCTAAAGCATCGGCAGTTCAGTTCACCGGCAGGCTACCAGTGGACCAGTCAGCCAGCAGTCAGGAACGGGTCAGTCGGAGAGAAGGCACACAACGCAAGGTACAGCACCGCAACAACCACAAGCGATCACTGCACGGACTCGGCCGCTCTCCACAGAGGATCGCCTTGGTAAGGCCTAGCGCCTAGTTGTATCTTGCTAGCTATACTCGGGCCTTACGCTGCGAGGAATATTGTACCGTTTTATGTCCACTCTGGTCTGTTGACCAGGGCGGACTAAAAGCCCCGGATCTATTCCCGGCGTAAACACTGTCATTATTGAGTTGTGTTGTTTGTTCTTGTGCGACTTGTACATTCCAGTGGTCGAACAGTGGGAGCGTGGCGCGTGACGGGGAAAAAAACGTTACATTGGTGCCGTGACCAGGATTGTACACTCGGTAGACGGTTTAACCGTCCACGGGAGTCCACAAGGCAAGCGGGCCTGTAGTATAAGATAGCATAAGCACCTAACATGTCGTCACTGGGTTTCGCTTGTTGGCATTGCCGTCAGCTTACCCATACCTTACGTAGGTCGGGGGGAACGGTGGCTAGTACACCACCCCATAGCCTGGGAAAGAGCTGGACCTATGCCCATGGCTACCCGTGCAAAGCAGGTGAGAGGTCGGGGAGAGCGGAGAGCAACTTTATTACCCCGTACTCCGGCGTCACCTGTAGCGGAACGTGGTGCTGTGCCTCCTGAGGAAACGGCTGCCGTTCCTTCGCCGGTAGTGGGCACGCCCCCTTCCTGGTGGAGGCAGGAACGTCCGCCCCCGAGTCAGACGGGGACTGGACCTTGGGTTTATCTACCGGATCATAGAGCGGCAGAATCAAGCCCGGCTCCTCGGCTACCGTGGCTGAGTGGGCAGCGATCAGCACGCCGGCTCAGCAGCGAGGGGAATGCCTGAAGGTACGCATCTACAACGGCAAAGGTGACGTGCTGCTGGAAGCGTTCCTCGGCCAGTTCGACGTCGTCGCACACCATAATGGATGGAACCCCAGCGAGAGGGCTGCGCAGTTGGCCGGCGCCCTCGATTATCCAGCGTCGGCAGTATTGTTCGATTGCAGTCCCGGGGCAACCGAGGAGGACATCAGGCAAGCGCTACAGGAACGCCTGCAGCCGTTGGGGCGGAGTTGGAGCGCCACCTCCGCTTGGATGAGCAGAGGAAGCATCATGGGGAGACGTGGTCGGAATTCGCCAGGGAGCTCACCATGCTCGTCAGCCAGGCCGAGGTAGGCATAAGCCGTGGGGAGTGCAGCCGTCGGGCCCGTTGGCATCTCCTCCGTTCTGTCACCGACGGGGCCCAGAAAGTGCACATCATGGGAAACGACGACGGCACAGCGGAAGGCGCAGCACGGGCAGCCGACCAGTACGAATCTATCATGCGCTCGGCCAGGCCAGCAGTATCCCGCAGACCGGACGTACGGGTGGTAGTCAGCACCCCGGAGTCCCGAGTGCAGTGTCCGGAGACGCCGACGCGAGAGACACTTGCCGACCATAAGGGCGAGTGATAGGACAGTGCTCAAGCCCGAAGACCTCCGCAGTTTCACACAGCTGGTGCAGGATTTGGTTCGGGAGGAACTCGGGGCTCGTCCCCCACCCTCCGGAGTCCCACGGGTGGCACCGGGGCGAAGTGATGAGGCATCCGGACGGGGGGAGTGTTTCTGCTGTGGGGCGCGTGGTCATTGGGCCCGCGAATGCCCCGAGAAGAAGGGTAGGTACCGTGGGCCTCCTCCTCAAGGTAAACCTCGCGCTCGCCCGACCAGTACTGCCAACAGCCAGGATGCTAGGCAGCGGTCGGGAAACGAGCAGCGACGGGGCCATGCACACCATCGCCGACAGCTCCGCAATGCACGTCCCCAGGGATAGCCCTAGTGAGGCCGCAGGCCGCATGGGAGCTTCCCGTGGAGATCGGCGGCCGGGCAGTTAAGTTGACCCTTGACACTGGCGCGGAGTTGTCACTCCTGGACTATGCAACCTTTGAAAAGCTGCTTTCTGATGGCCTCGGCCTACGGGTACAAGCAGCCACAATGGTGGATGCACAGGAAAAGGAGATACCGGCGGTGGGGGAATTGTGTCTGGACCTCGTCGTTCACGGGGAGGTCTATCCTCATACCTTTACGGTTGTAAGGATGAATCTCCGTGGCGGAATACTGGGCATGGACTTCTTGCGTCGGCACGATTGTCGGCTGGACGTCGCACGGGGGCATTTGACCTTCGATGGCATCCTCCACGTGCTATACGAGCGACCGGGCTTGTTGCCAAAGGTGTTGCGGGCAAGCTCCCGCACGATAATTCTTCCAGGCCAAGGTGGTGTGGTCCGGGGGGACGTCGAAGACAACCCCTGGCCGGTCGACAAAATGGCACTGGCAGAGCCGACGCAAGGGTTTCAGAGACGCTATCGTAGGCGGGGGGCTCATATGGCTCGAACCTTGGTCGATACCAAGGGCCAGGGTGTTCCCCTGTAGGTAGCTAACCCTGGCCCGTCTACGATAGTGATACACCCGGGTGAAAGGATAGCGTGGATAGCGCCGATCACGCGGATTGCTCTGGCGGTCGGTGCTGACAGAAAATCCACCACTTTGGACTCCGTGGAGACCGGAATTCCCGAGCACGTTGTGGGCTTCCTAGACGGGGTTGACCCAGCGCTTGGGGAGGAGGAGCGTCACGCAGTGGGGAAGACCTTGCGTAAGTATGCTAGTTTGTTCACGGCTCCGGGAGAGAAGCTGGGGCACACCAACCTCGTGAGGCATACTATTAACACGGGGGACCACCCTCCGGTGAAGCAGGCCCCAAGGCGGTGTGCCCTAGCAAAGTGAGAGGTAATGGGAAAGGAAATGGGAAAGATGCTGAAGGATGGTATGATCTGTCCAAGCAGCAGCCCGTGGGCGTCTCCTGTGGTCTTGGTAACGAAGAAGAATGGCAGCCCACGTTTTTGCATCGACTACCGTCAGCTGAATGCAGCGACGGTCAAGGACGCCTACTCACTTCCGAGAATTGATGACACCCTGGACTCCCTTGCTGGAGCCCAGTGGTTTAGCACTCTCGACCTCACGAGTGGATATTGGCAGGTGGATATGGACCCGAGGGACGCTCAGAAGACCGCGTTCAGCACTAGTGAGGGCTTGTTTGAATTCAAGGTGATGCCGTTTGGCATATACATATATATATATATATAATGTAATGTAATCAGGAGTATATCAAATAGATAGATATTATTATAGTCTATATCATACACTCCTGATATAATGTAATGTGTAATATATAGTATATAGTAGCATGATTGAATAACACTGAATGTTTTGATGCGCCCATAATAATTGTAATATGCCATGCTCACATACCAAGTAAGTAGTCAGTGTTCTCAATGTCAGTGGCGTTCAGTTGGTCGACGTTCCAGACGTAGTGGTGCCTTAGACCGCTGCCTTGCTTCGTCTCTATCCACTCGTCTATTAGATTTCTGCCATCTATCCGATCTCCGAACGTTCCCTCGTACTCCACGTCAGCGACGGTGTCAGGCGTAAATTTTTCTCTACCGCCGCCCAATATCACCTGCAGTACGAGCGAGTGAAAACATATGGCATGTTGTTTGTTTCATAATTCGATTTTTGTTTTATGGTTGATTTTATCACATATAACATTGAATTTATCACATATAACATTCGATTTATCACATATAACATTCGATTTATCACATATAACATTTGATTTATCACATATAACATTCGATTTATCACATATAACATTCGATTTATCACATATAACATTTGATTTATCGCATATTATTTTATTTTATATCTGAAAAGAGAATCGAATCATTCGATCCGTGAATCGAATGATTCGATGCGTGAATCGAATGATTCAATGCGTGAACCGAATGATTCGACCCGTGAATCGAATGATTCGCGAATTATGAAACAGAAAACATGCCATAAAAACAAGTCTGCATCTGTGTTACAATACAAATAACAATGCAGTCCATCTTTCGGATAATCGATACTGGCCTAGAGAAAAACGAGCAACTCTCGCAGAACAAGCCGGGTAAATGTATTGATATCAATACAGTCATGCACCGCGTTATGTTGGTATTGTAGATACGTGAATGTAGAACAGTTGCATAGCTGAACTAAATCTTCATGTCGAAGAATGACGTTTTCACGACATCTACGTACGTCTGTGCGTGCATGCGTGCGTAGATGCATGATATCGTGTGTGCGAGAGTGACCGTGACCGTGTGTGTGTGCATGTGCGCGCGTGCGTGTGTATGTGTGTGTGCATGTGTGCGTGGGCTTGTATATATATATATATATATATATGTGTGTGTGTGTGTGTGTGTGTGTGTGTGTGTGTGTGTGTGTGTTTGTACGTAGTACGTGCGTGCGTGCGTGCGTGCGTGCGTGCGCGTGGGTGCGTGCGTCGCGCTGGCTATGAGACACGGACATTTAGCTGCTTGCCAGGATCGTCCTCGATCAATTGCAGGGCAATGTCTCTGCATTCGCCCTTGATATCCGCGCCAGCCTCCCAGTTCCTCTCGGCAGCATGAGCAAACAGCGCCGCCGGAGATGCATGGGTAACACGAGAAGTCGTTACTAGTCCTGTTGATTTTCCTATATAAGAAGGTAAGAAAGAACGTGAGATGGAAGATCTGTTTGCATTATTTAAGTGCGTGCATGCTAAGCTATAGACTTCTCCAAAAAAAGTAAACGTTTCTATTCTAGCAAATACACGGTTTCCAAGAAAATAAATCCGTGATAAGTAACCTAGAAAACCTGACCTTCAGCCTGCGCCCAGGCAGCGATCGAAGAGACCTCTGCCAACGCTGACGAACCGCAGTCGCCTCTCTTAACCACCGTGTCGTCGAGGCCAACGGTTCCTTGTTTGGCCTTTACACCGCATAGGTATGCTGTTGCGGTGCCGGCCGAATCCGGGACTTGATAGTCGGTGTTGTATGTCTGAAGTTAAAGTGTAGACTATCTGTTATAGGCGTAAATAGAAAGAACGACAAATGCTCAGAAGTTTTCGTAACCGTAATTTTTTAAGCTATACATTAGCTTCCATGATATGCTCACAAAACAACAGATAGGACATGTTTACCAGGTACAACCCTACAACACTAGCCCCGTAGGGCAGATATACTAACATCCGCTGCAGCCCGGGTCGAGTGTCTTCCGAGCGCGCATCATGAAACACATTTACAGCTGCACAGCGCGGGGAAAAGGCTGTAGCACACATATACGTGTAGGCTAGCCTGTACACGTATCTATATGGTGGTGACGTTTATTCGCTTAATCTTGCGTGCTATCGAATCGTAGGCTCACTCTACTACGCTCCGTGTACAACTATTAGTGTATATAATTGTCAAAATAATGTCGATATCTAAGAAGCACCATCTGGACACCGAGAATGGATGGGCATAGCATGGGGATACCAATTTT
>NW_014577096.1:546982-551982 GCF_000485595.1 Priapulus caudatus | reverse complement strand
GCATCATATAACGGGGGTGGTGCGTGGATGGGTGAGTGTCGTGGTGTGCTTGCATGCGCGTGCATATACGTACGTGCATGTGTTGTGGTGCGTGCACTTGTTCTTTACTCGCCTGCATGAGTATGAGCCTATGAATGTGGGCGCGTATGGTTGGCCATCGTACTCAGAAATAATAAGTTTTACCGCGGTAGAAGTAATTCAACCGCGGTTAAATTATGACCTTTTTACCCAATCAGAGGCGGCCTTGTTACACATAATTTAACCGCGGATGTATTATTTTTACCGCGGCGAAATCATGTGGAACAAGGCCTCTGATTGGGTAAAATGGGTAATAATTTAACCGCGGTTGAATTATTTTTACCGCGGTAAAAATAATTATTTCTGAGTACGATGGTCAACGATATGCGAGCTCTTATAAGAAATTGGGGAGCTCAGATTGACACATATAGTGTAAAGTTTTGACACTAAAAAAAGTGCCACGGTTTTAACACTTTATGATTACATACCTGACACCTGTATTACTTGGAGTGACGCTTCAAGTGTTATAATTATAATGTAACACTCGATAAGTGTAACTAGTTTTACACTTTTGTTTTTTGAGTATACGCTTGTGTGCGTGCATGTGTGCGAGCGCCTGTACGTGCGTGCGTGTCCGTGCACCTGCGTACGCGTGAGCTTGATCATCATTGATAATCGTTCGTTGCGCATCAGTATAAAATTAACTACATAAAATATTAGGTAAGGTCCGTTTTACCTTCTTTTGATGAAATGACAACACGTGCGAGAGACGAGAGAATGAAAATAAATGCTGTTCTTGTGCACGCCATTGTGAGCGGTGGCCGGATCTCCCATGCATCAACGGAATTAGTCGGTTGCACTGGCCTCCTCTAAATTGCGCATGACTTTCTATATGTGTTTGTGCGGTTGCTGAAGTGCTGGCAGTCTGTGTTGCCATTATAAATACCAAGCCACGTCATGCACCACTCCAAGCACGTGAGTACATTTACACTAGCCCTACACGTTATCCGCCGATATAGTGGTTAGGCAATAATTGCATAAACCTATATACAGCCGAACAAAAAACATAGCGAAGACAAAACGGGCGTACGAAATAGGTTTAACAAGATAAACCTCGATATAATCTAAGGTTAGATAACGAAAGTGTTTACTTAACCCAGCGCATAGTTAGAATGACATCTTTTGGTACATTACTTAAGATGTATGGCAGTGATGCAGGTAATTTGTAGAGACACTGACACGTATTACGCTATTTACAGCTGCTTACTCCACTTACTAAGCAGCCAAACTACACAGGATATAAGACAAACAAAATACCATATATATATATATATATTATTATTATTATTATTATTATTATTATTATATATATATATATATATATATATATATATATATATATATATACGTAATACGATAAAACAAGTCTCCCGTGGTATCAAAACACAAACAAACAAGCAACCGTGCACAGCGGCACACGTACGCGTATACTAGCCTACTATACCACTGCCACAAATTTCTAAATCAACGGCTGCTCGCAGCATACATAGATTCCCAACTCACTTCCTTATCGAACACTGACCATACAGGGTTCATTTTATAGCTAGCGGCAAATTAGTTCCAATAGATATATGCCTGCTGTCTCGCGTCTACTATATAGGTGTGTAGCTGTATGACAAAATCTGGCAATCTGACACGCTACGCTGGAGCTACATCGCAAATTGCGGTTCGACCCATTTATTAACGTGCACTCGTGAAATTGCTAATGATGAATCCAGTCGTTTCTCGGCCGGTGAGTGATCAATACGACACGGAAACGGATGAGGGGTGTAGTTGTAGGTCGATAGCTCGGTACATCCGCATAATAATTGTAATATCGGATTTCTACACGACGCGTAAACACGATATCATCGTGACATCATCACTGACATGGCGAGCATTTGCTTCCCGTTTGACCTTGAAAACGTACGCATCGAACTCGCGTCCGTACGGTGGTTAATCATCACAGCTGTGTATAATTACACATACGATCGCATTACGCTACTCATGAACACGGATTATTGACCGCGAACATACGGGATAATCGACCCTCTTGCGCTTATTCCACAGAGTATTTTTGTCACGCGTATTTCTGTCGCGGTAGCTCTTTGTTATCGGGTGATTCCTGTAACGGGGCTCTCAAAGCAGATTGGTCATCACAGTGGCTCGTCTGAAGGTGTAGGTCATGGTTGGATTAGAGATAAGGTTAGGAGTAAGCTTGGGTAATTAAAAACTAATTATGCTGTTCTGTTGCGATCTGGGGCGAAATCTGTTAAATGCGCGTTAGGTTTTGTGCAATCGGGCAATGATGTCTGTTTGGCTTTCTTTTCGCTACTTCTGAGGTAGGCGAAGTCATTTATAAAATTGAGTGTCTCAGAATAAGTGGTGGTGGAGTCAAATCTGGTGTAATAAGTAGAAGAAAGGAGGAGTAGAACAGGAAAAGGCACAGGAGGGTACATTGAGGGAAGTTGAGATAGAAGATGGTGGGAATGTCACCAAGTAGAAAACGGAGCACCATAATTATTCACGTGCGCGTGTTCATAAGCATCAGATCAAGTGTGTCACCGGAGATATATAGCTAGTCTTATTATCTTACGGACTTGTTCTCAAGCTTTGCATCGCATTGGAGCATCGTTTACACGGAGGGCCGCTTCATTCATCTTGTGCCTTGCACAGTGTAATATGTATTGCATGAATATGCGTGGTAATTATCATTTGAAGGTCCATTTGCATTTGTAACATTCGAATTGTGCTATCGAATATTATTCTATTTTATTTAATATTAAATAGAAACTTAAAAAATAAAAATTGAATTCTCCCTTAAATCATGTTTATGCTCGGTCAACTACGATGTGTAAATGCGGGTTTTATACGTGTTTGCGTACGTGCATTGTGTGTTCTTATTCGCCTCTTTTCTTTCCTTCGTTGAATTGCCTTCTCCTTCCCACCTCGTGTTGGCTTCTTCATTTCAGACCCCCTTATCCCCCAGCCTCCTGTTTGGCTACGTTCTCTTTTTTTCTACGCAGCTACTTCCGTTTAATCATGCTAATGTGTCCTTTGTCCCCCTGCTACATTTTACTATACGTACATACGCTGATAAAAAACACTTATCAAAGATTATTATGATTAAAAATTATCAAAATTTACGATGAAAAAATCATTATTAGTATTTTCATGTTTTCCAACAATGTTTTGACCTACATATTGTTAAAAAATATTACTGAAAATGATATTATAATCACAAATTTGGCGTGTTTAATTATTTATAGATCATTCTATGTAATGAATTGCTAAAGGACCCGCCCGAAACGAGAATAGCCCAATTATTTTACAATCTCATTGTTTAATTTATTATTATGATAAATGCACGTGGGAGGTACAATATCAAGTTCAATACATTTACATTTATAATGAATCGTTTTTGGTCGTCTGGTGCGCGACCAATATAACAACGCGACCATTTCAACAGCGATGGTAGTGTCAGCATCAACCAATTTCAGACTGGGCAGAGCGAATGTATCATATGCTAGACAATTACTATCGCACAATCACTGAACAGTTGGATAATCTTTGCCCGTAGGTTTAAATATTTAGTTATTAATTCAATATTGACTTAATTATTTCACGCGACAAATGAACGAAGCGAGGAATAACGAGTTGACAAACAACGGGGGATTCACTTTCGTATTGCGTTTACATTGGTTTACAAGTTGTTATTATATTTTATTGTCCTTATATCGTGCCTATTTGATCACTTGTCTGCTTGCATTTGTTGGAATTCAGTTGAGCTGCTTCTTTTCTCCGTTTTTCGATACACGTGATCTTCTTTAACACCACTCCTTTCTCTGTTCCTGCTCTCAGACATTCACATCGCTCTGTTACCTTTCCTATTCCTCGTTCTTCATATAAATTAAATTAATTTCTCATCATTTATTATCTTCTTTCCATGTTATCCTCGCCTTTATCTTCTCCCATAAACTCCTCGCCTCCTTGTTCTCTGTTTCTGGTCATAGATTTTCACCAGATAAATACCATTCGCCAGATATAATTAGCGGTTTCATTGACGTTGGCGACGCTCTTACTGATCTCGTTGGTGTTATCCACGTAGCCGCAGCTACGCCGGTCATCCAACCTTTGTTCATTGGACGCTCCCCTGACCGCTGACGTGATAACTGCATGCAAACGATCTTGACTAATAACGGTTACACTATTTAAGAAATACACTGAAAATTCATTTACTATAAAAAAAAAACGCATCTGGCGTGGAAACATCTCTTTACCTAAATCGACTAAATTGATGACGAAGGCGTTCACCTATATTATCTAATACCAACACTCATTGAATTTTTCCTTGAAAGCATGGTATATCACTTTTATAAGTAAAAGGTTTACATATTCCTATTTGTGTAGCATCTTTCCACCGGGAACATAGAGTGCGGTAATTATGGCTATATGTCTAATATCTCTGTATCGTCGGCACTAACATAGTTATTGAGTTTTACACCACTCTCCTACTTACTGCTCAATTATGTTGCTCATATTATTCATCGGTGATATATTACACTGATATATTACACAGATATAAGCCGATTACATCGACTTTTGTTGTGATAATATACAATGAAAGACGCCACGACTATTTTTTACACTTTTCGTAACAAAACACGTGTGTATCACTAAACATATAAAGTAAACAATAGAAGTGTGTTCGCGCCATTTGCACATATAACATCTTTAAATTCTATTTAATTACTGTGTGCTACGGTTCTCCCTAATCCTGGGTCAGCATTTTGGCAAAACAATACCTATCGGAACTACTTCGACACTATTGCATGATGGGGTGCTCAGTAATGTGTTCACCCAACCGGTATATATATATATAGTGTGTGTGTGTGTGTGTGTGTGTGTGTGTGTGTGTGTGTGTGTGTGTGTGTGTGTGTGTG
>NW_014577096.1:543014-546193 GCF_000485595.1 Priapulus caudatus | reverse complement strand
GTGTGTGTGTGTGTGTGTGTGTGTGTGTGTGTGTGTGTGTGTGTGTGTGTGTGTGTGTGTGTGTGTGCATGTGTGTGTGTCTGTGTCTGTGTCTGTGTGTGCCTGTGTGCGTGCGTGCGTGTGTGCGCGCGTGCATGTTGTGTGAATGTCAATTTTTGGATAGCTTTCCATGACATTTCAATGCGTGATGTCGTACTGGCCAAAATCTATGCTCGCAGATCGAAATCACACAGTTGAGAACTTGTGTCAACAGTCGATACGATTACATAGCACGATTATGCAAAAAAAATCTGTCTCAGGCTGTGGAGATTTATGCGTTTCCTCTGTCGTCTAGTACTCGCCATAACAATTGAGGTTCTTACTTGTTCACAAGCGTTGGCCGCAATTCTTTGCGTTTTTTTAATTGCGATGGCCATACCAATATACTTGCAAACGAAATTATAAACATCACTTTGTATACCACGAAATTTGCATGGAACTTACGCATGACCTAGTCTTCCACGCATATCGACTAATCTTAAAAATCCTGCAGTTTGTTTAGCAATCAAAATAATATCACCAACTGATTAAGCATGTGTCACATTAAGTGTTAGTGTTTCGTGTAAGTTAAGTGTTTCGTGTTGCGCCGATAAAGAATCCTTTATGATACGTTGGTATTCGTTGAACTCATGCTGTATAATTCAATCAATAGTGATGAAATCGTTTATTTGCTATAATTGAGTCGTCTAGTCTGCTGCATTACATAATCAAATAGTTTACCTGCTCATTGTAATCACATATGCTTGCTCGAATAGAATCTCCCTAAACAATACCTTTACAAAATTCCCTCCATTAATAAATCAATAATATTCTCGCTATTAAAGCGTTATACGCGTTACATCATTTGTGATTATATTTCTATAAAACATAAAACAAACTACAACATCGTGCGCTATGAACCTAGAAAAAGTTGCTTCAACGTAGCGTCGGTAATACACTATATATAGTTTGTCTGGTCTCTTCATAAACGCCATCGCACTTCGTCGCAACAAAGTCGTGCCTAATTCTAGTGTGTGGATGCATTTGTCAGACACATATAGATGATGGGTCGTGAAGAAGCGGCGGTACGAGAATTCGCAGGTAAACAGGATTGAATGAATTCTAGCCTAACGACCACGATTTTTTACGTAGTCTCGTAGCCTCACTATCAGCAATCAGAAAAGGAAAACCATGCCATATAAATCCCGCACGACGCGTGCGCAACGCAATGCGCATGCGCTGACAAATACCAGAACTCATATAGAAGATTTTACAACGCAATGCATGTGCGTGACGTGTACGCACGTAGACAGCTCAGCGTCCCAAGGCTTCATGGGAATCACTGCATTCATTTCATTCGCTCTCTCTCTCTCGCAGGAAGTTAAAAGGTCGGTAAATCAACACTCCTATGATAGCAACTGCCGCGTTCGTAGCAACCGCTGACTCCGGCAAAAGTAAAGACATTCTATTCACTCTCGCACAGGGAAGGTCAGTGACTGAACAACCGCACGAGCGACTCTCACAGTTGCGGCACACGCAGCTATAGTAGCAATGCTATACTCGCTCGGCCTCGCGGAGTAAAGGTCAGTAAGAAGACAACCGTTTGACCTTTGCAGCTGTGGTAACCGTTGTCATCCCTAGTAGCGGACGCAGTATCTCCCGCCAGGGGTACTGCTTACTTTGCATCCGCAAGGAATCGCAGAAGCTGAGACGCCAGTATCATCTATACGATGTTCGTACGCCGGTGCTCCCCTGTCGCAACTGCGCTCTACTTATGGTTACACTGCGTTGCGTCTCAAAATAACGGAAAAACGAATGCGAGCATTCCACTCTATATCAGCGGATTCTTCCCCGTGTCGGGTAAGTCATATACATAAGGCTTAATTGTATGACAATCGATCGACTTCCATTATCTTTTGCATGTAATCATTATTATGCGCTGCATCGTTTAGGCATGCCCGCGATGTATTGTATTTGATATGTGTGTTCATAGAGGAAGAAGAAATATGATATATTCTCCATTCTATCTACTGTGTATTTTACGAAATCGTGCTAGTCGTTTACACACGACTGCAATCGCGAAATGAGCAACAAATGCGACCATTGTTACAGCCGTGAATAGAGCCACGTGCACACGATACCCTAAACAACACGGGAATTTTCATAATATAAATGCATAACCCGGGTTATTTTTTTTTCTACGTGTAGATGCATAATCCGGGTTATTTTGTACCACGTGTAGATGCACAATCCGGGTTATTTTGTACCACCGTGTAGATGCATAACCCGGGTTATTTTGCACCACGTGTAAATGCATAACCCGGGTTATTTTGTACCACGTGTAGATGCATAACCCGGGTTATTTTGTACCACGTGAAGATGTATAAGCCGGGTTATTTTGCACCACGTGTAGATGCATAACGCGGGTTATTTTGTACCACGTGAAGATGTATAAGCCAGGTTATTTTGCACCACGTGTAGATGCATAACGCGGGTTATTTTGTACCACGTGTAGATGCATAACGCGGGTTATTTTGTACCACGTGTAGATGCATAACCCGGGTTATTTTGCACCACGTGTAGATGCATAACCCGGGTTATTCAGCCTCGTGTAGATGCATGATACTGGTTAGTGTGTCGCGTGTAGAGGCAACTATATATATCTAGCCGTTTCGTGCGTGTCGGAGTAAATTCATTATAAAATTTTACGTTTTAATGTTGTTGTGATTACCAAAAAGCAAGGGAAACAGAGTGGAACCATAGAGTAATAATATTAAGGCACGACATCCCGGATACAATCTGTTCTTAAATGTGTTCTCGGATATGCAATACCATCACCTGGCATGAGGTGCGTTCTCCTGCCTGATCTCCAAATGTTAATAATCCAAAAGTTGCTCTGATACAAGCTATTATTTTTAATAATGAGTGTTTCGTTGACAATAGTTCTTTTTTGATAAATTCGATAAAAGTTAAGAACTTAAGCTAGTAATTTAATTTAATTTAATAAAAAAAGAACTTTATTGACTCATTTTCAATCATCAAAATTTGGACGGGCACACGCAGCGTACAGATACAACCGCAGAAATACTATTAAAGTGCTATATATATATATATATATATATATATATATATATATATATATATATATATATATAAACGTA